>NC_079557.1:9166439-9469469 GCF_015846415.1 Triplophysa dalaica
CTCTCCCTCTCTTTTCAAGTGGTGACAGAATGGCAGCTCTTTTCCATGAAGTTAAATGTCAGATACAGTGCTCAGCTCCTCCACGCGTCCTCACTCCTCTCTTTTCACCATGTCTTGACAGGTGCCAGTGCCACGGTTCTATGTTCCGCAAAAAACGAGCCCAAACTCAGCCGCTCTCCAGCTCGCTTACAGCTTCCTCCGCGACCTTCTGTCCACCCCGTCTCCGCTTCATCCCATCACCGCTTCTGTCCTCATTCCCTCGCTAGATTTCCCTCCTCGTGTAGGATATTTCTGGTTTAAGCACTTTTTTGTCAGGCCTGCAGGGCACTCAGACAACTGTTACTAAGTTTTTAAATTCCTGACACAGCAGATATACCTCGGCCACTATGTTCCGACGTCAGCAAGATCAGTTGAAAAATTCTTAATAATGTTCCCTGAGAGTTACAAGAAAGCGTATCATAAGTCAACAATCCATAAAAAGTTGATTATGATTCGCTTTTGTCTTTCGCTTTGGTGCCAAATGCACAACTTGCAGAAATCCTTACACAGTTGCTAGTCATCTGCATTAGGGACCAAGCTTTTGTGGAAATCGTGTTATTGTTTCTGTGATATTATATTGTAGTTATTGCCCATCTTCCTAAAGTTGAAATAGAGCAAGTGTAAAACATTCATTGAAACTACATACAACAGGTGAGGTCGAAACAAATACATTTTCTTATTAAAAGGCAATCGTCAAAACATTGGTTCTAGACTTCTTCACGGTGGCAGATGACAAAAAACAAGACAAGAAATGCAGCTAGTTGTATATCGGTCTGTCATAGCCTAAAGGGACAGCTGGTAAGACAACACTATCCTGTCAACCAGAGATATCATCACCAGAGATAGACATGTATTACTTTAATAGGAGATTATATTTTACTTAAACAAGTGAATCTATTAATTAAATTTTTTAATTCCTCCTTTAATGATGATCTTTACCTCATGCTATTTATTTCTATAGTGGCTATTTTAGTGGAAATACTATGTATGTTTTCAAAATAGTCCCAGTAAAGCATTACAGATTCTTTGTGCTATAAAGCAAAAATAGTACCGAGAAAATAACCTCAATTTCCTGTAATTCTTATCAACATCAAAACATCTACTCCACAGAACATTATGCAAAGAATAATAAAACTACCATGACAAGAGAGTAAAAGCAAGCAAGAAGAACAAAGTGAGTCAGCCTGTCATTCTGCAAGTAGCAAAACAGAATCATATTGTTAAGGAAACTAAACTCGTCTGACAGAGGTTGACATGTCCCCAGTGCAGAGAGAAGTAAACTACAACAGCATGAAATGATGTAACTGGACGCCCACCACTACTGTTCACCAAACTCCATCTTGTCATCCTGCACTACCGTCAATGTTTCTTTACGCCGAGCGTAATATTGACTTTAAATGAAATATGCTAACTATTACACATCAATTTGGTGTGAAACCCAAGCGAAATAAGAACGAATTCTGGTATTTTAGTGACAGTCCAGTGGTGTTTAATCTATACCTGGGATTAGTCCAGAGGGATGAGGGGCATGCTCGGCTGGACTGTGCCACCTGGTTTCACTCAGAGGGGCAAACATTTGGCAAAGACTATAGCAGCTGAAAAAGGAATTTAGAGCTTAAAAGAGAGGAGAGATGTTAGAAAGCAGACGGATCACAACTCTGTGTGCATAATTATAATAACTTCTTCAAACTTTTGGTACATTAAGAGGTTGGAGCAGAATTAATTATAGAAAACTGTGGAGAAGAAAAAATGAAAAAGAAAAGGAATTTTAAAACAGAGCTGCCTCGCAAGCACCTTTCATTATTACGAAGAGCATCGCATTTGCTTAAAAGTTCAGTGCTTTTAGGGCATGTCTGAACGATCAAAAAGATGTTGATAGAGAATTTACTTTTATCTTTTGAGTCCAAAGTGTGGCAAGGTCTTTTGCACAAAGAACAAGCAAATGCTTCTGCTATCACGTTTACACATGTACACAAACGTCCACCATCTCCAGTGCTTATCTACAGCAGTAAGGAGTGAACTATGAACCGGTGTGGGGAGTGGAAATGCGGTGTATATTGGAATAAATCACTTCAAGGTTCACTTTGGCACTTTAAGGAGAAAGTGTCTCCTACATGCTCTGTTTCTCCACTCTTCTGTTTTTGTTTTTCTTTCCCAAATCGTCCATACAAATCAACTCAACATCTTGTTGTCTCTTTCTCCATCTCCCTCAGGTTTCTATGAAAAGATGGTGATGGGGAATTGAATGATTATGAACACACTCCTATACAAAAAGAGATTCATTCATGACCCGGTGTGCATGTGTATGTATGTGTGTGCCATGGTCAAAGCTGGGACTGACACACATTCACATTCAGTCTGGCTGGCGATCCTGGATTAGAGTCTGCTGATGTGTTTTGGTAAGAGTGTGTGTGTGTGTGTGTGTGTGTGTGTGAGAGAGAGAGAGTGCATCCTAGGCACTACTAATGCTACATTTGTGCTGAGATAGAACTGTTCTGAATCTGCTCTCAGAGGCTTATTTGGGTTCCATTAATGATGGCCTCACCCAGTAATCTCTCTAAATTGGAATCTGATGAGAAGTAAAAAAAAAATCACTTTTAGTTGGGAGACTGCATATGCGGCTGTTCCTTTCCCTAGGAGAGTGAGGAGGGGATGTAGGACGCGAGAGGGAGAGAGAGTCATAATCGTGTCTGTGATTTAGCCTGCTTTGCATTTAGTGGAGTCTGAACCAGGAAGCTCGCCGTTCCTCTTTCGTCATTTCAGATGAAAAGATAGCGGTCGGAAAAGTACAGATGGGCACAAAGTTGTTCCAGAATCAAGTTTATTGATTTCAGACTGTCCCAATGTACAGAACATTTCTGCAAATCCTTCACTTGTACCATCAGGATTTACAGCCGGGGTTAACAACATTTTTTGTCTGCTGAACTCCTGCGACCTAATTTTCAAAACCACCCAATGAGATTTTAAGCCATGTTTTAACCCTTCAAATTTGGCAACCGATCTCTTACTGTGGTAGTGATTTGTCTACTATATCCCAGTCTATAAATGTATTTAAGCTATTTCAAAATAAATAGTAAATAATAAATAACAGCAACTTTAGACATCCAAGGTTTCGGATAGAATATAGTTTATATTATTAAACATATATAATTAAATATTTCATATTTCTTTTTCACTCTCATCTGGCGATCATTCTCTTTATTCATCTCAGACACTTTCTATGTACCTGCTCCATATATTACCATCCTAGTGTAACATTATATTAAGTAAAGCAAAAAGATCAATATTTTCCATCGGCACAGCAAAACACTGAAAGTGTGAGCTGGCTTCATATTTGACAAACGTACCGCAAAAAACAAGCATCAGGGGAAGCCTACCCCAGCCCTCAGCCCGCTGAGACCAACGCATGACTTCCCAAAGTCTTTTTCTCGTTCGCAGGCCACAGCAAATTTATAGGATTTACAAACGCAGTGGAGAGGAGGGCAGCGAGAGGGTGAGATGGAATGACAGAGCAGGAGGGCAGCGGAGAGGAGGAGGGCAGCGGGAAATGAGGATCAGAGCAGGTCAAGCAGAGGATTGAAAATAGAGGCGCAAAGGAGACGGAATGAGAATGTAGAGAAGAAAACGTCAGAGATGAGAAGAAATGAGACAGGATGAGACATGAGAAGTGAAGTAGACTGACCCAACCTGTTTTTATCTTAACGTGTGTTATGTCTGCCCTTTTCCGCTTATCGCTGTGAAATGGAATTTGCCAAATGACATTGAAATCATCATTTAAGAGCGGAAACGGACAACAGAGAATATCCTCCACATTTCCAAAAAGCCTTTCTCTCGCCTCCATTCTCTCACACACATACTGCGAGACAGTGTAGTGAACAGAGGGCCCAAAGTTAACAGGCATAAAAAGCAGTGTGCTTCAGCGGGAGAGCAGATAAATGTCACACGCAGCGGCATTTCATTGAGCTATCCGAGCGCTCCAAAGGTGCGTCTCACTAGATAAACCAAAAAAGACCTCAGGGTGTGTGTGTGTGTGTGCGCCTTCCCAAACATACAGCTTATCAATGTCAAAATCTACATCTCTTTCACCAACGTCTCGTGCTTTGTGAAAAGAATGAGGTCTGGGGTGAAAGTCAATGGCTGTTTGTGAGAAAAGAGCGAAGGGGGACAAAAGCTGGCAATGAATTACTCTGACTCCAGCAGTTCTGTTGGGCTTGAAAGAGTGGCTTGAATAATGGACTGCTTTTCCCCAACAGAGACGACAAGCCTCAAACAAACTTATTTATAAACAATGGAGGCGAGAAGAAAAGAAACACATTTTTTAGCGCAGGAAATATTCACAGGGCGACGTCGTACCGACGGATCTGGGTATTGACATCTTGAGCTTATTTTGAAACCCGTGAGACAAATAATAAACACAAGGACACTAGCTGTCATTGTGATTCGGCTGTTTGGTTGGAGGCCAAAAATGAATATAACTTAAAAAAAAGAGGAAACTGTCCAATATTTATGGCTAGAGGACCGAATTTCAAATATGACACAACCTCTTAGGGTTGGAACTCCTCAAAATGTTTCTTCCCTGCTCAATGGATCACACTTATGCCCCTTACGCACTACTATTAGCTCCTGAAAGGCAGAATAGGTCGATCTGTCACTCATACAAATAGACTGACCCTTCGAATACATCATATGTTGTCTCTTTCAGGGAAATATGTTCTTGTTCTTTCCCCCTGTCAACTTCCTCCTCTCACACGCTCATTTATATGCAGCAGATAAAGGCATGATGGGTATTTCACATATTGACTTCTGGCGTACGACAAACATGACTACATTTAATGAGCTTTTAGTCATTGAAGACATGGTGATCAATGGAGATAAAGCAAAGGGGAAAAAAGCATGGATGCAAGATAGATAAACAGATGCAAATAATAAAACGGAAGTGATAGTTCACCTAAAAATGAAAATTCTGTCATCATTCAAACCTGTTTGACTTTCTTTCTTCTGCACAACACAAAAGAAGATATTTTAAGCTTGCTGTAAACCGAAGAGCGACAGAACCCATTCACTTGCATTGGTTTAGTGTTTGCAGAAGAAAGTCACACAGGTTTCAAATGACAAGGAAGAGGTTGAGTTAGGGTATCAAAAAATATGCTTTCCAAAAAGGCAGGGAATGTGCTTTCCACGGCATTTGCAGAGTTTCCAGTCAAACTTTGTGCAAATTCATCTGCCACCTACAGAGAAACATGATCAATTTCAGGGATGGGAAATGTGAACTGTGAAAATCTACAGAATGTAATAGAAAGCACAACCTAGACTACATTAAACATGAGTCCACTTGAATTTGGAAAAACTGCTTTGTGCTATACGAATATAATATCAGCGTGAAACCATCAACATTGGTTCGCCACTTTATCTCTAAAGTAAACTCTCAAAACCAGTTGAGAACCACTTGTTTAAAGTCTCATCACAACCATGGCAGATCTCATTTCGTCATTTATTTCTCAGTTCATCCAATCCCACCGGCTCGCAATTTATTTCGAGACCTCTGCCCTCGCTCTGCAAATATAAAATAAAAAAACAATGCTTACAAGTACAAGCTCTGGATTTTTTCATGGAAATTAGATTTTCTGTTTTGAAGTCTGCATGACTCACACTTTGAAGTAGTTGGGGTATTTAAATTGTCTGTTGGTTCAATTTTCTTTGAGCTACGATTATTTCCTTTAGTGCTTTGCCGTTTTTTCTCTCATCTCGCTCTTTTTTCTTCGTGTCCTTTTTTCTGCCTTCTTGTTTTTGATGAGTGTTTACGAGTATCTCTGGGGAAACAGAAGCTGCCTGCTGGGGAGCGAGGACAGTGAACGGCGAGCTTAGCCGCAACGCATTCATCTGTCACACCAATCCCACGGCTGTGTGGACACGCTCCTCTGTGAAACACGGACGGGAAGAGCGAGGGACGGCGGGAAAGATGGACGAGGAGAGGAATACGGTGCTCTCTTAATTAAAGGATGCTTCCGAAGTGTCTTCTGAAGCAGGGATAATAGCCATAAGCTCTCGGTCTAGTTTAATCTCCTGAGTTACTACATTAAAGACAGCCTTAATTAAGCCCCTTAGGACCCCTGTCGCAAAGCTTACAGCGGATGTCCATTCGCCCCCCCCAAAAAATACACTGAGACCTAGCATTGTAACCACCCCAAACATTGCAATCCCAAGCACATAAGGACTTATATAATAATAGTATTCAACACACATGACTCCCTCCTCGAACTCACATTCAGGGTGATGAAACATGACATGGGTGGAAGGGTACACTGATGATATTTCCTCTCCCGCCCTCTGTTTTAATGCAACGATTAGACTGGCTAAATATCGAAAAGAGGATCTTGTATGCTTTAATCTCCTGCTAAGCTCCATTTGTGAGATGGGTGTGTACCGGTGGCTAAGAAGATCAGGCCGTAAATAAGGGCATTAGTACCTGGTTTGGCCTGATATCCGATTGTAAGCCGGCAAGCAGCAGCTGCCGCCCATTCCAACACAACTAGCTTCAATTCCAATCTAAACGTAACCACTGCTCGGTTTCAGCATAGCAGATAACCTACAGTAAACCATGTTTGTGTTTATTGGAAATACCAGTTTTACATACGTGATTTATTCAGGTTTGTTCATTTAAGATCCTCTTTCGGGAGGTGCACTTGGATGCACTGAGGGACAATTTGTATACCCGGTCAACAGCTAAGCTCGGGCATTGCATTGGTCCTTCTTTAACGTTCTTTCTTCTGTTTTTCTCTTTCTAGTTCAGGCCTTTCGGCAGATATCTGGCGGAAAGAAATAGGCAGACCAGTGATTAAGACCACATTTAGCCTTCAACCCTGCCTAATGCTGAGAGATTAAAGCTAAGGGTTTGAGAAGAGAGAGAGAGAGAAATGCCTCAATGCCCTGCTTTCTGCATGATTTTAGATTAAAGAACAGTAAGGTCAGTGAGACTGCGGGGTTACTCACATGGGAGACAGGGGTGGCACAAACACGCTGTCGTCACCAGGGGATCTTATGTAGAAAAAAGAAATCCATGTCCCAGTATAACATTTTATTTTCTGAGACAGGTGTCCTGGTGTTACAACATGTCATTATTAATATAAATAATGAACTACAAAAGATTTATCAGGTACGATGTGGTGTCTTATATTAGCATAATTCATTATATTTTAGCTGTTGGCTAAATCAATAGCTGATGATAATTAACAGACTTCAAATTAGTCTGACAGACACAGTCGGCAATGTGTCTTACACTGGTGAGATGCAAAACAAACCCATTAGACTAAATTTACCTGCCATTTATTCTACCTGTAGCCTAATAATATCTGCCTAATGGCAGCTGCATACATACATCTGTTTTGTCTACAGGTCTCTCATTATTTTGTCGCTTGCAGTCTCCTTTCAGCTTCTTTTAATATACTGGCTGATGAAAAAAAACTAAATTGAGTTATTGTCTGAAGTCTCACAACAGCTTTAAAATATTTCCCCCAAATCTATCCATATTTTTCTTCATTTGCCTCACAGAAATGAAAGTTATGAAATTTTCATTTCAATTTTTCATTTCAATTTTCATTTCACGCATCACGCTTCAAACACCGTTGCCCTAAGGGTTAGAGACAGCACAAGCTGTGAATCATCTGACAACAAATATCCTGTGTTTGTGTGATGGGACATACGGGTGGTTTGTACCTGGATAAGGCACGTACACACGGGGAGTGGAGGAAGTGGATCTTCCCCACTAAATCCCCCTTGAAGTGCACGCTGACCTTGAGACAGTAAGTGTAGATTACTCAAAGCCTGGACAGGGAGTAACACCAGCAGGAAGACACCCTGTGTTCCTCACTACACCTCTCACTATCGGCCTTTCTTTATCCACAGAATAGATTACACCTCCCTACCAACATACCTGACATATCACCGCGCATATGCAAGCAGTCGGCTGCCCTCGAGACAGAACGGAAGCAAAAGTGAAGGAGAGAAGAAAGAGAGGTGGCGTCAAAACGATTCAGCTTTTCAGGAAGACGTATCGTGCCCCGCTGAAAAAAGGCTAATGCAGCTAATGATTTTTGATCATGTGTGAGGAAAGAAACCCGGCTAAATAATGTTCCAAGTTCTCTCTCTCTCTCCCTCTCTCCTCCTCTTTCTTTCTTTTTTTCGCTCCTGTAAGATTGTGTTATCTCAGGCAAACAGTTTTCAGCTGAGGGGAGAAAGCTCAAGGTGAGACGAGCGGAGGCAATATTAAATAAAGTGAGGTGTGCAGAGATGGATGGTGTGTGTGGGTTTGGGCTGAGGGGACTGACCACTGGGGCAAAGGGAATATAACAGTGCTCCGTGTCCCTGCAGACCAAAAAGGACAGAAAATATTACATTTTTATTAATACTTCATATAAACTGCAACTAGTTAAAAGACCTCTAGTTATACGATGCTGCACTATACTGTGTCTGTAAAGTATACATGTGGGGGTTCGCCAGGCTCATTTATACTAAGTAGGTTATGTTACGTTTGCACCATCCTAAATAATCAGCTGAAAAGCATGTAAGTGGATGCTTGCTATATAAGCATTAGCACTTTCAGAGTGTAAACTCGTTCGATACTGTCGATACAACAGTTTGATGGAAGAATACAGCTACGGTTGCTATCTTTTCATTGTCGAAGTTATCTTAAGGTCTATTGCAAAAATACTTGTTCTTCAATGACCAACGAGATCTGCGCACCAATTTAATGCAAGTGGTTGGTTGGTGAATTATTTAGTAGATTATGCAAATCAGTTTGCTGGAATTCATGATGAAAAATCACTAAATTAAGCTTTCTTTACTATTTGTGAGTGAATCTGACACAAAAATACACTTTTAAAGATGATATTCAGGAAGATCTATTGGCAGAAATATAATATAGGCAACATAACTATGTGTTCAGAGGTGTAAAAAGACCTTCCATAATGAAGCGTTATGTTTTTATTACCTCAGAATGAGCTATTGCTATTTGCATACACCGTGGGTCACTTTGTATGGGATTTGCTATGTTTATGTATCTCTAAACGAAAAAACTGGTCTTGAGAGCGCGTTTCGTAAATACGTTATCTCTTTCAGTAAAGAAAGCAAAAACTTGCCAACATCTTAGCCCTGTTTCAGCCACCGTAGTGCTTCGAAAGGGAGGGGTGAAGTGAGCCATTGGTTGCAATTCATAAATACACTGCTAAATGGCGCTACATTACAGGATGCCTTAGAATATATATTTTCTTATGGTTCTATAAAGAACCTTTGACATCAGAAGAACCTTTTTTGTTTCACAAAAATTTGAGAAAAATATTATTAAGACCAGTGGTTCTCAAACTTTTCGTTGTAGGCCCCATTTTGCGTAGGGTGCCCCCCAAATAAAAATAATCTCAAATTTAGAATTTTAATTAAACCATAAACATATTGGCCCCCAGTTTGAGAACCCCTGATTTAGACTATAAAAGACTTAGAAATGGTTACTTCGACTTAACCTATTAACTGAATGATGCTAAAAATGTTCTTCATAGCAAAGCCATAAAATATATTTGGCTTACCAAAGAACCATTGACTCCAAGATTTTGATAAGAACCATTTCTTTGCTACTTTTTAATAATCTAAAGAACATTTCCACTACAAAGAAACGTTTGTGAAACGAAAATGCTATCCAGATGTTAAATGTTCTTTATTAAACCATTGAGTCTGGGTTCTCATTGAGTGCGTTAACATGCACAGTCTTACTCTGATTATGCTTAATAAGCTGATAACGTGTTAGATCATGTAAACGGTTTTCTTTCATAGGGGAAAGCTCATAAACGGCATAAACAAAACCCGCTCAGCATAGGCAGTTTTTTGCCCATTACTCCGATTTCGTGTTGCATGTAAACACCTTTACAGGTTTCCCTCAGTTTTAGTTTGTGCGCATGTATGACACCGCAATAGTAAAAGTCTCAAACGGAAGTAACAGACAAATAAGGCATAAAGGTCCGCCCTCGAATCATGCAGTTGGCGTAGAAATGTGAAAATTAAAAACGATTGTTGCATTCACAGGAAAAATAGAGCTTCTAACCAATTTACACTGCATTTTTAATTACTAGACGGAAAATCAATGCTGACGTCACTGCACGCAAGAAACACGCAAGTCTCAAACTTCTATGTAAACGCCATATTCCGAGTAGCCGGTTTATTGATATGCATGTAAACACGTAAAAAAAGTGAACAAATCTCTATTAAGCTGAATTTTGATAGAAATCTGTTTATTTTGTGCACGTAAACGCACTCATTGTGAAGCACCATTTTGCATGCCGTCACTGTTAAGAATGTTTTGCAGCACTTTTATATTTAAGAGTGCATCCTAACAAACATACAAACACATGAAAGCAGAAGACAGAGCTGGTAGCAGCAGGAGCTAGCGGGAGAGGATCTGTTGTGGGTAAACAGATGGACTGTGTCTTCTTACTCTTGTGGTTATGGTAGGGAGGTGTACGCTCAAGTGATCTGCAGAGGCCTGGGGCGCACACACACACTCACACAGAAGCAAGAGTGCCTTCACATGCACACTCACACAAGATTAAATACACCTACTCATTATACAAAACGGAAAAAAGGGGAATACTAATGAAGGTGAGTGGAGTGTTTCTAATGGTAAAACATCTACATTCATCTCGTGCTTTATTTACAGAGTCAGAACCCATTAAGTTCCACTTGTCAGCTGGGAACCTCGAGCTAACCTGTCACTGCCAAGTGATTCATAACTACTGTAGTTTTACTCGAAGCTACCTAAGGCTACATCCACTATCCTCCCTCCTGCCCTCTGCTGTCCTCTCCCTTCCCCTCCTCTCTCTTCTTCTCTTCTTTTTTGAGCTTGGTGAGAGAAGTCTTTAGAGAAAACTGGTGGAGGTATTGTGTTATACTGATACGGAACAGCTTGTTTAAAACTTTTACATCAAGCCGTTCAAAGTATGCTTTTATCCAAGTGAAATGTGCAATATCAAGGTAATTTATCATTCAAGAGGCAACAATACCTGCAGTATCGACTGCAAAGTTTCAGGAGTAATCTAGAGTAGTTTGAACGCTAAAGCAGAAGTTAAAATGGGGGAAAGCAGAGAAAAGAGAGAACAAGATGCGTTTTAAATAAAACGAACGGGAAGTTGATTTTATTATAATCTAATGAAGGGCAAAATGTGGAAGATATTGTGTAATAGCTTGAAAGTAGTTTCTTAATAAATATGGTAAATTGGCTCCTCTCCCGTGGACAGCCACATCTGGTGAGAAGTGCTGTTTTTGGAGTCTCTGAGTTGTGGTGGGAGCACACAAACAGAGCTGGCAGAAAGCCAGAAATGGTAAAATGGAGGGAAAAGAGGGATAAAATGGAGCCCACACAGAGCAAATTGAGGATATGTGCTGGGAAAGTGACTTTTAGCGGTAGGCCAGTGCTGAGTAGTTGAGAAGAGAGATGGAGAAAGCAGCCCTGGGAAGCTGAGAGACAGAGAGTGACCCACAGAGTGTGCCGTCCGGTCATGCAGAAGAAAGAGAGAATTAACCGTGACCTGTGTGGACCCACTATTCCTTGCGTCGCTCACATGTTTTCTGAACGGCATGGAGGGATGACCTCGGCATTTATCTCCCCTCTGGGCACTCCGTCAGTCACTCGTGCAATCTGTTGTGGTCATGCAAAACAATCTCTTTGATACTGCCTTGTCTACTAGATGTGTGCATAGGAAGTTTCAATTCTGTGCATGGGGAGTCAAAAGTTTCTAAAGTGGCACACGTATCGAAAAAAAAGAAGCATTCAAACTTGATTTGACAGGCACATTAGCGACATCAATGTACAGTCGTCTTCTATTTATTACTGTGGTGAAGATTTTGAGAAATTCCTCAGTGGTCTATAGAATGGAAGTCAATGGGTGACAATGTTGTTTGGTTACCAACGTGACTCAAAATATCTTCTTTTGTGTTGTGCAGAAGACGTCATAAGGTTTGGAATGACATGCGGGTGAGTAAATTATAAAATAACTTTTGTTTTAAGTTGAACAGTATACCATAAGATTCTGTTTTAGGAGATCAAGATACAACTGTATTTCACATACTTGTCTACCTTAGCAACATTGATTTGAACAAATTCAACACTTTTAAACAATGGCTGCACTTCTTGTCCTATGTGCATGTGCAGCCAGTATGGATTTAAGGTTCACTTTCTCTCTGTCGATCCGTGTTGCCACGAGGCTACAACGGACCCCACAGGGACTGGTAAAGATTGACCGATAGATTGAGAGATCAATGAATGAGTGAGAGATACTTCCCCTCCTGTTCATTGAAACCCCTACTTAATTTTCCGTCCTTCACCTTATCTCACCATCCCTCTCTTCCAACTGCTAGATGATGGTCTGAATATCCTCACCGTTCCTGACATTCACTCACTGAATATATTTTCGGGGTTTGGAAAAAAAACGTGGGGATCGGGTTCCCTCCCTCTTCCTTGTTCATCTAACCGACCCCCTGTTGACTGCAATCACATACCGGTATGCGGTGATGGATGTCTCTCACGGCAACCAACCACAGGACCAATTCTCACCCTGCCGGTGAAGTCAGCATCAGGGACTGCTGCTGAATACTCTGCATGCTCTCTGTGCAATTTTTACTCCTCAGCTCTCATTTCTTTCATTCTCACCGAGCTAGCACATGAAAAGTGGGTACGGGTGTGGATCTAGGTTAAATATAGACATGACTAATGGCTCCTCTAAGGTACGCTAAAGAAATCACATGCCCTGGTGCCTTAGTCCAGCAGCTTGTCACTCAAAAGCTTTGAGATGAAGTGGGTGTGTGTTGG
The DNA here is from genome assembly GCF_015846415.1 of Triplophysa dalaica. Classification (NCBI taxonomy): domain Eukaryota; kingdom Metazoa; phylum Chordata; class Actinopteri; order Cypriniformes; family Nemacheilidae; genus Triplophysa; species Triplophysa dalaica. The sequence goes on from NC_079557.1 coordinate 9,179,326, forward strand.
TGAGTGTACAAATGTGTAACAGACAGAAAGATAGAATCAGAGATTTGCTGAACAGTTTCGTTGTAAAGCGAAAAGCAAATCTGATGGGAGGTGAAAGGAAGTGTCTGCATGTGTATGTGAGCGTCTATGTTCAATGCATCCTATGCAACTATACAAATTAAGCGTGAGATTTTTATTTTATTTGAAAGTCAGAATGCTTTGCAAAGTGCAAAATCACAGACGATGGTTAAAATAGAGCTATATGGTGACTAAGCGGCCAAAATATTTTTTTCCAGATTTTGTGCTTTGTTAAATAAAAATAACTAATCATTAACACGAAAATCTCTATCATTTTACAGGAATACACAACAAAAATAATGAGGCACATCACAAGTTTATGTTCATGGGGGTCATGGCTGGTTCGGACCCAAACTCTAAATATGAATGAGTTGATACGTTTTTGCTTGTTTCATTGGAATTGGATTTAAAAACATGTCCACATCATATGGTCTAAAAATGATGATGAATTCCTGAAACATAGCATGCCTTGGTTCACCTACACATTTGAGTGGATTCGCTATCCAACATCAATCGGAAAATCATCTGATAATAGATATGAAAAATAATATGGATGTGCACCGAAGGGCACCAGACTCATGTATCAGCCTCCCACAAACACCCCCGCGCAGACGCCATGTGTCGGGGGTTGTTGAACAGGTCACTGAACACACATTTTGGCAGATCCGTGCCACCTGCTAACAGCCTGGCACACTCACAAGAGATGTCTGCAACATGTACTGTACCCGCTGCACGGGTCAAAGGTCATTAATGGGCAACCCTGTGCTAAAAAAGTACACCTAAGCAATTTACATCACATGAGTGGAAGACCATTAGACCATCTGCAAAATGTTTGCCCCTTTCTGTGTGTCTTGATGCGACCGTCTATATGTATGCGAAAACGCGTGCCAGTATGTAAGAAAACATCTGTTCTGTCATTGCTGTTTACAAGCGATACTAGCCAAGTAACCTACGGCCATTTTGGCTTTCCCGTATGGGCACGCCGAGTGACACCATTGCTCTAATAAATGAATTTGCTATCTTTAGGGAAAAACATATACTGTATAATATCTGCATTTTTAAACATGCTTGTCGGTGGATGTTCCCATCATTACAATTGATTGTTGTACGTCTCCCTTTATCTGTCTCACTATTACTATAGCGTGCGTTTCCCGCTGACTTCATGTTTGCGCAGAAAGAAAAAATATTTGTGAAACATGACAGCATGGACTGGCCTTTCTCAGTGGGTGACCGACAGCTTAGGCAGGTGAGAACAAAGTTAAAGGCGCACACACACAGAGCCGCTCAGCTGTCTTGCTCTTCTAATTCAGGATTCCCCAATCTTCCCTTGTCTTGGCACGCTAATTAAGTACGTGAGGGCCTGTACCGCTGTCTAGCTCTCACTATTTCTCTCTGTATCCCTCCATCATTCCTGAGAATTAAAAGCAGATCTCTAGACACAGAGAACAGCAAGCACCTTATGAGGCAGAAGAGCTGGACAGCAAGGCAGAACGCTAAATGCGCCATAAACACGCACCATGCAAATCTGTGTAAAATTGTCGTACTAAAATTCTCTTAATAGCTATGCAGAGCGAAGCCCATTTTTTGGAATTTAGCGATAGAAAAAGCATAAATAAACAGATTAAACTCTGTTGACTGTGCACATGAAGGGTTTGATTGGATTTCATGTTCGTTTTTATGATTATGAGGCTAATTTCTATCCGCGCAGCCGAGCACATCTGCGCGCACGTATTCGTCTGAGCGAGTGGTTGAGTGAGTTTATTCATCCGCTGTCAGGACCTATAAAGATGGACGCTGTCAGTGGCTGTTTGGAGAGTGAGTGTGTGTGTGTGGGGACAGCCATGCGTTATTTCAGCAGATGTTGCCTGACAATGCCAGGGTGTGTGGATGGGCCTCTGGGGATGAGGGAAGTGGAGTAGCAGTCGGATTCCGCAGTCGAACAGGCAAAAAGTGCAGTCGCCACAGTGCCGACGACACCTCGTCCAGAAACAATGACAGCCCGTAAGAGTTAAGTGACAGGGGAGAAGGAGAGGGAGGGCGATAAAGTGTTATAAGTGTCTGTTGTGCCTTTAGCAAACCTGAGAAAGATCCCGGAGGACATTTTTAATGAGAGGTTGGTCGTTCAGCATTGAGGAGACATGATACGTTCACTTTTTGAATCAACTTTGCTTGCTAAAATTTGTTAAAGGGGAAACTCTAGGATCTGTCACGAAACGGCGGTACCCTGTCACTTGCAATGGTTTTGTGTCTATACAATAGCAGCGAATGGGAACCACTGTTGTTCGGATACCAACATTCTTCAAAGTTTCTGCAACTTCCTTCAAAAGTTCTTGAGAAGAAAGTAAGTCACAAAAGTCTGGAACGACAAGGTGGCCTAAATGGTCTTTTTAAGCCATAAAGTACGTGATTGCAGCATCTTGGCAAAACTAGGCAGGGTCTTAAGATATCTAGTAAAAATCTAGAGACCCGAGTGACATTACTTCTTACATATGAGAACAATCTGAGAAGCTCAAGACTCAAAGATGATTAACTAATAAAATACCTGAGCATCCCAAACCGCCTGGCTCAACCAATAGTGTATATAGTGCCGTTAGTTTGGGTAGAAATCTGGTCTCCATTGCATTAGCAGCCCAAAGGATTACCGGAAATTGTTGCCAAACAGCATGTCCAAACACGGAACTGCTAATCGCTAATCAGGGGTCATTAAAGTAATGGTAGACATATGCCCTGAGAAAGCCATATGGGCGAGTATGAGGCCTCCATGCCAACCAAGCAGCTATTGACAGTCTGTTAGTTCTTTAACATTGACCACAGAGCTGAACTTTGCTAATACTTATCATTAGATCAGCTCAGATAATCTAGATAATGGAGCTAAATGAGAGCTAATGTGTTCGACCTTGATGTCGGCTTGTAGTGTGAGCCCAGAGACAGGCTCCTAAATGAGAGGAGTCTGACAAGGTCCTGACAAAGGGAACCTTTGTGTTTCCGTTCACCTGTCTCCATGCATGTCCCCTTATCTTGCCCCGAGAGCTTACACACGTGCCTTCACACACACACACACACACACACACACACACAAGCAAGCCAAGAGTAATTTTCATTCGCTGAGTGATTTGTACTCTCAGGAATTCACTGATTATAGAGGTAAAAACACTCCTTTGTGTGTGTTTCAAGATGGCCATCTACCTGTCTGCTGCTGTTGTCCCAGATTTGAGCCCACATGACAGAAAATATAATCTAGATACAGACGCCGTAGTAACGTTGGGATACCAGGGGAGCCTTACATTACAGAAAGATGAAATCTCTGTGGCATTAACAGATTCAAAATTTTGAAGTAAAAGGATTAACAAAAATATGTATGAAAGGAGCGTGACAACTAATTAGAAAACTACAGCTGGGTATTAAGGGCCAACACAAACAAAAAGAGATGCTTATGAGTTATGAGACTCATTACGTTTACACCTCGAACGTTCAATAAGAAGCAGGGGATTTCTTTTCGTCTTTCTTTAGGACAATCACACTATTGTGACAAAAACGGATGGTGTTTTAAAGCACATGTAAAACAGTCGGTGTGCACATGCAATTTAGGAGCATCATACTTCAAATGGTGTAATTGTCCCTTGTGAAATGCACACAAAGGATGCTACCAGTCTGAGGCTTCTTGCAGGTGTTAGCCACAGCGAAAACAATGATTATCCATTCTTTCTGCGCCAAACCAAAAAAGAAGTCAAGGTGGGAGAAGGGGCTAAAAAGTCCATCACCACAATTAAGCTCTAAAAAATGAACAGCTTTTTATTTTAATTAGCCTCTCATTGTCAATGGCAACCCATAAATATTCAAAAGAAGATGGTTGATTATTATGCTGAATTCCTTTGAAACTGTTTTGCTTTTCCTCTTTCTCCCCTCAGCTATATTCTTTGCCGATGAATCGCTATTCTCACAGGTGAGCTCCTTCTGAATGCTTGATTAAGCGATAAGCAAAGGTAGGCACCTATTTGCTTATTTAAAGGAGAGAAAGGTGGACAGACCGCTGAGATTAAGACACTACTGAAGCCACAGACTGCTTAAGGTTGACTCGCAGCTGTTGTAGTCTGACCACAGCCCAGACCACAGAACTGCTTTGCATAATTGACTTCACACTTCACAAAATAGATTCTGCTCTGTTATTGTTACAGTCACAAAACCATCCCACACGAGACGGAGAAATAGAGAGACAGAACTTCGAACCAGTGAAGCCATTTCCAATTCGTTTTTCTTAAAACGTGACTCGAACAGGAGCTTAAACGGACTCGAAATTCTAAATCTCAGTGGTTCTCACAACCACTGAACAGGTGGAGGCTGTATAAGGCTGTTCATTCTTTTCAAGCATAAGCACAAATGTGTCTACAGTAGATATAACTGACTTCAATGTATGTAGTGTAAAACATCTATTTTCTAAAGTGAGTTCCAAAAGTCTGAGACCACAAGAAAAAAATTGATGTTTCATAAAATGAATAAATAAACTGATTACAACTCTAATGCTATTGCAAAATTACCATGATTAAAAAATATATATTTTGATGCAAAATATAAGTCTCAATGAATGTTCCAAAGATCATCTTGTGCAATTCAATAAAAAAAGCTGTTTTTTTGGATAAAAGACTGAACATGTTCCTTATTAAACATTGCATGTGATATAGAAATGTCTAATCTTACATGTTTGTTGTTGTATTACATTTCTCTGTTACGAAATATTGTTTCCAGGTTTAAACTTTATTTAATTTCAGTGTGGTTTCAGACTCTCCACCTCACTGCATATCCCACTTCATATAATGCATATCATTGAAATATACCAGACTGGAACTGCTTTAAGACTGCATCATCCCCTCATATTTGTTTTTTGGTCTTTTAAAACAGACCACAGGGACCATAAGAAACTTAAGGTACAGTAAAGTCTAAAATTAAATACAAAACCACTTTCTAGTGGAGATATATGACAGGGTCAGCCAATGACAGGAGGGAATGTGATTGAATGAATAAATGAATGGCTTGCCTCTTCTTTCAGCATGAAACACATGAACTGAGTACATGAATGATATGAATCAAAAGATTTTTTCCCTAATTCACCCACCTTATCTTTATCTTGTCCTTTTCTTTGGCACTCTCTATTCATCAGATCTCTACTGGTCTCACTCTATCTCCCTGCGTCTCCCCCCACCTGCACCGAGAGCTGCCTGTGAGTCAGCATACAACACGCAGTGGTCAGTCCGTTGCCATGGTGACAGTGCAAGCTGAGGGCAAAATCGACAGCTTTTAAGAAGCACAGACGCTGCCGGAATTTAAATGGCCGACAGTGTGTGAGTGATTTGTGTATGTCGCTTTCAAGCTCAGATTAGCTGCCGGCATACAAGGCAATCGAATGGCGCAAAAAATATGTTACGGGACCCCTGACAACCATCCCTTGATCCCGTTTCTCAAATCTAAAAGAGGCTCAAAAAAGGGGCTCCGAATGACGGATCTGTACAAAACACCTCGTGTCCCTCTAGGGTCCATCATATATGCCAAGTCTATGCAGCTCAGATCCTCTATAAGCATGCTTTTCTTCTTGTGATGTTTAAGTATGAATGAGGAGAATACAACACACATAAAATACAAAAAGAATGCGTGTGTAAAGCTGAATGACTCACTGTTTGGCTCCATCTCAAAGGAGCAATGTTGTAGACGTGACATATTAAGTATGTTAAGACATGGATCATGAAGGAATGTGCAACTGATGTTTTGTGAATGCATTCAAACTGCACGTATGTTAAAACAAACCGATCAATTTGTTTCACTGCCACTTAGGGACTTTAAAATAACAGCTAGATTACTGCAACCACCTCAACTTGTCCTCACAGGTATACAGGTATGTATTATTCAAATATAAGTAAAATTTTTACCATGTCTGTTAGTCAATAAAAAGTGACAATGTCACAGGGCAATGTCATATGTTATGGAAATGATAATGAAATACTGTACCTTAAGAATTCATGTCCCCAGGTGAACTCAATGTACTTCTCATTAGATTCAAAACGAAACAACCAGATTTAATCTTCAACACCTTCACAGTTTTATTGAAAGCGAACTTGCTTTACTTGTTAAAAATTACAAAATATTGCAAATCAACAGAAACATAAATGAAAAAAAAAAACACATGATAGAAATTAAACAGAAGTGGGGATGTCTGCAGCTTAAAATACAGTTCCACATGACGTAAAGGGTCTTATTTAACCTGCACATATGTTCATAGTGTAAACCACTACTTTCTTCAAAACATCTTTAACATTGAATCTTTTCAGGTCAAAAGATATAAAAATGAACAAAAAAGTCTCACTTTTAACCAGATTTTACAAAACAGATGGCCACTATCAGAGTGGCAGTCGCCTGTCCCTCTAGTAGTTCTAATATATTTACAAATTTGGTATCAAAAGTGTTCTGTTGTGTTAGGCAGAGAAGAATATCTAAAACTATATTACAAAACTACTTAAGTTACACATCGCTTGTGTCCAACAGAACTGAACACAAAAGGGGAAAACACATACACAACAGCACACAGCTAGTTATTATAATTCAAAATATACAGTTTGCATAAGAAAAACTTCACGGTGCAATGATTGTCTCCAAAACTTCACCAATGAAATCCAAATTAACTGCTACCTTTGGTTTTCTTGTTTAGCACGGAAGAAGAAATCTATTTACAGTGTATGTGACATAAATCACAGCTGGGTACAAAATCCCAATGGTTAATATTTCAACAATGTTCGATGGCACACTTAGACATTTGTAGCTGATTCACATTATGTGATTTCACAATTACCCCAATAGAAAGGCACTCTCTATATGTTCAATTGAGATATGCGTGTCAGCAATCTTGCAAGTTATTCACTTTGACTAAATCTGGTCCCAATAACTTAAAGGTCTCTCAAAATGTGCCATGATCACATTCGAATATCATCAGCTTACCTTCCCTCTTAATTGTGTCTTCATATTTTGTATGTTCCTCCCTTTATCAAAAAGGGAAAGGATTAACCTTAAATAATCATTTTGGCCCACTGACAATGTGTGAAAATATCTTAAGCTAGCCTAACGAACAACATTAAAACAATGTTGTTTATATACGTTGCAATGTAAATCAAGTCAAAAAAATAAGGCACATCTGACTGGCCTGAAGTGTAGCACACCACAAATGAGTTTCATTTGCCTTTGTAAGACACCAAAAAATTGTCTTAACAATAAAGTGTAGAATGGTAAGACTGTGTTGTCTCCTTCATTGAAAAGAAGTTATAATTTAAGTCCTATACATCCTTCACATACTATAAACTGGCAAACAGGAAATAAAAAACGACAAAAGAAAAGAAATTGTGCAATCAAGTGACGTGCATGCTTTGTGATCAGTGCAGCTTTGGTCTGACATTCAGTTCCATCCCCTAATACATCCCCTTAGTCCACACCACGTTGCTGTGATATTCTGGGCTGTAACCTGTGCTGTGGTACCCTTGGCTGTGATACCCCGGGCTGTGGTGCCCTTGGCTGTGATACCCTTGGCTGTGATACTCTGGGCTGTGGTACCCCGCCATGCTTTGGAAGTTGTCTCCTACCTGTTTGGTGCTATATTTGGGAGGGTTGGCCTTGTAGCTGTAATCCGAATACTGGTCCGAGCCCGTGGAGTTGTTATCCCCGGTTCCTACAAAGGTGTTGGTTGCTGGCAGGTCCTGCACTGCTTGGTGTTTCTTTGAGGCAGAAGGTGACTGAGGTTGAAGCTGAATGGAAGGCAGAGGAGAATTAGACCGATAGTGTCGTCCCAGGTCAGGGCTCCCTGGAGGGTAGTTGAGCGGCAGGTGAATCCTAGGGCTATCTGTGACGCTATCATTCATGAGGTTGAACTTTAAGCCTTTTTGAAGACTTCCCCCCTCGTCCTCTTCAGATGGGTTGGCAGGCTTCGGAGCTTTGCTTTTCTTTGCCTTTTTGTTCTTGTTGCTCTTAGGTCCCGGTTTAGGGGCATATAAATCTTTGCTCTCCTTCTTGCCTGCCTGGTAGCCGCTTTTCTTTTCCTTCAGCATTACACGCCTGATAACCACTGCCACTACAATGATCAAAATGACCACCAAAAAGGCGCACAAGATTGCGACCAAAAGAATGTTACTATGCAAGTCCCGAGAATAGTCAGGATCTCCGGCAATGTCCATTTCAAGGGGTGTGTAAAGGCTGTGTCCAACAAGTCCTTCAACATGGGATACGTTGCCTATCGTCTCATTAACATAGATGTGGACCAGTGAAGTTGTCTGACGTGCTGGTGTGCCTTTGTCTTTAACCTTTACCACTAAGCGGTGGAGACCGATGTGTTTCGATGTGAACTCTTTAGCCAACGTAACCTCACCTTCTGGAGAAATGCGGAACAATCCGTGGGGATTGCCCCCTACGATACTGAACTCCAGTTCTGAATTCAACCCAATATCAATGTCTTCCGCCTCAACACTTTCTACATGAGTTTCTGGGCTCGTTCGAGGATTCAAGAACTTGTATGAGGAGTTGGACGGCTTAGTGACGTATGGAGCATTATCATTATCATCCAGCACATTAATGGTTATTCCCACATAAGAGGAACGTGGCGGGTCACCTCCATCGACGGCTTTGAGTCGGAAACTGTAGGTGCTTTCCTTTTCCCTGTCAAAGGAAATGGTTGAAAGAATTGTGTTCGTTCCATTCTGAATAATGAACTTGCCGTTGTCAGGTTCTACAGATAGTTGAACATGAGCGTTCTCGCCTTTGTCATAATCATTGACAGTCACCATTCCGACAGGACTAGGAGGCTTCATGTTCTCTTGAACTGAAAAGCTGTAGCCATTCAGCATAAATTTAGGATCATTGTCATTCCTGTCTAGCACCTTAAGAACAACGGTGGCTGTTCCTCTCAAGCTTGGCACACCTTTATCAGCTGCTGCAACCAAAAATTGATAGTGATCTAACTGTTCACGGTCCAACTGGCTCATCACTCGCACTTCTCCGGTGTTGGAGTTAATTTCAAAAAGCCCCTCAGGGATTGATCCACCAGTAATACTGTATATCAACTCTGCATTAGTTCCACTGTCCGCATCTGTGGCTACTACGTCCAGAACCTTGTCACCTGGTTGGTTCTCCTCAGCAAATTCCACCATGTACAAAGTGGGCGAGAAGACCGGAGTGTTATCATTCATGTCGGTCACTTGCACTTTCAAGGAGTTTGTGCTGGACAGTGCAGGGTTGCCGGAGTCCACTGCTACAATTTCAATCCTGTACTCTTTGATCCTTTCGTAGTCAAGCAGTGTGGTTGTCTGGAGGAAGTACTTCCTTTTACGGTCATTACCCATTTCGCTTGCTGAACGCAGTTGGAATGGTACGTCCCCTGCAACCACGCAGGTCACAACAGCATTCTCGCCCTCATCATTGTCAGACACCTCTACCAGAGCTACAGCAGTACCGATTGGCATGTCCTCTGATATGTTAGCAATGCCATCTTCATGCGTCACAAGGCCAATGCCTCGGATTTTGATTGAAGGTCTGTTGTCATTCTGGTCTTTGACTATGATGGTCACAAGGGCTTTGGAGCTCTTGGACTGGGGACCATTGTCTTTAGCTTGGACGTAGAACTTGTGTGTGCTCCATTCTTCACGATCCACCGTACCTTTAACGAAAATGATGCCGGTGTTACGGTCAATGCCGAGAAGCCTTTGAGCTGGTGCTGATGCCTGATGAATGCTGTAGGTCACCTCTCCATTGGGTCCCATGTCAGAGTCATTGGCCTTCACCTAAATAAATAAAAAACACAAAAATAAGAGATGTATTTCACACACATTCATTTAGAAATCAGATTATTACCATACATTTACACTAGGTTACAAAAGTAGATATCAGTGAACATATGGTCCTCAAGGATTTAGTTAGATGGATCTTCTTACCATAAAAAATAAGATAAGGGAGCTAACAGATAAAAAATGACGTCTATTGCATAAAACAAGTCATATTGTTTATCAGCTTGTCACATTATTCAAATACAGTTGTTCAGTCAGACTATTAGATTAGGACAAAGATCAGTCTAAGTGCTAATGAATAAACATAGAGAAAAGATTGGCATACTTGCCAAAAATGTTTCACACAACTAAAATAAGAACCAGAAGCTCATCCAAGAACTGCATTAAGCTAATAAAAAAACAAGATCTTCCATGAACTTAATATTAAAGACCACAGTACCCACACCTCTTTTTATTCCAGAAAACAGCTTGTGCTTTCATCATATTGTAAAACTATATGCTAAAAAGATAAGTTAGTAAAACAAGATTTTTTATTATTATTCATCATATATTTAAAACTAAATTGAGCAGCATTTACTCAAAGGAGTTTAAAGTTGCAAAAAGAAAGACTTCTACAAATCTTTCTAGTCTATTATGGACCTAGGAATCATTTATATATCACAAATTCATTATATGGCTTGATTGAACCTTTCCACCAAACAAGATTTTCGTTCATAAGATGTCTCTTTTCTGTCCTTGCTTGTGTATTAAAAAACACATGCTGTTTTAGACCATGTATTAGAGAGTCCAGCCATAATCTGAGGCAGTCATGAGATTATTCATGGTGCTTAAATTATTACTGCTCAATATGAGTCACTCCATTTCATCTGCCATGCAAACTGGGAATTCATTTCATTTAATGCATTTGAAGAGAATTTCTCTGAACAAGCTTCAACACTTTATCAGCACTTACAACCCTCTGAAATCATGAAATTAAGCAGTTTTGATACCACTACTGCTTATTTGCTTCTGAGGATGCCTATAAGACGGAAAACATCTCCCGACATGCTCTTTGAAAACAGCTTGCATGGATTGTTCAATGGAAGATTAACAGTCATTTAATTTTTTTGGACACTTGCTTCAGATTGATCTTGGAAAGCTTCCGGCCTTCACGGCTGTCCTAATCTTAGCAGCAGGTCCATTTCCACAACTATTCAACATGTTATTCTTACCACCAGTCAATACCTCACTCCGCTTTGTAAAGCTTGTTTTAAAGGAACTGTGAGGGATCAATCGATTGCCTGTGAAAATATGATTTGGCTTCCCCCATTTCTTCAGCATTAACCCTGTTGTGTGGGAAGAGAGGCTAAAACCCATCAGGATAACTGAGAATTCCATTTACAAAAGCTGATCAGGTTCTGTATGTGGGGCTTGAGTGAATATCTATTGCCCGGTTGTCAAATCGTCTCTTATATTACTTCATTGCGAAGGTTTGGGATAGTATATATTTGATTTTGTGTTTGTTCACAAAAGAGACTTCTGTAATGTCCCCATAAATAGTGGAAGTGTACATGTGTCTGACAGTTTTTCTAGTTTTTTTATATATTACATAAATTTGATTTGTTAGATCTTTGTGAAATAAGTAAATTACCTAGCAGGGTGATGTATTACTTGAGCATAACTTCAAAATATTATAAAAACATGGTGATTCTAAAGGAAAAGGGAACTAAAAGCAGAGTACTTACTTGTAGAACAGAATGACCCGGTGGGCTGTTTTCAGGCAGCTCACCCTCGTAGTGTGACTTCTCAAATTTGGGCGCGTTGTCATTGGCATCAGTAATGGAGATCCTGAGCAGGGCGCTACTCTGGCGGGGTGGAGAGCCGCCATCAACCACTTTTATGTTGAGGTCATACGAATCTCGCTGCTCTCTGTCCAGGTTACCCAATACAATAAGTTGCGGCAGTTTCTCATCCGAGTCTTGTGCCACTTGTAGGCTGAAAAGGTTGGCAGCCTCAGGGCCGGTTGTTAGCGTGTAATCGGCGATGCCGTTGCTTCCAGAATCCTTGTCGGTGGCCACCGGAATCGAGAAAAGCGCACCCACGTGTGTGTTCTCTGGGATCGACAATGTCAACACAGGCGAGGAAAACTGCGGAGTGTTGTCATTCTCATCCAAGATCTCGATGCGACCTTCGATGAGTCGAGGTCCAGTGCCTTTCATCAGGTCTGTAATAGATACCTCAAATTCGAGGAAACAAGGATCACCCTCGAAAAGGTTGCGACAGTCCTTAAGAGTCTCCCGGTCGATCGGGATCTCCGTGGTGTAGATTTCTCCCGTTTTGCCATCCACACGAAGGTAAGGAGCACCCACCTCGAGCTTGTAAAGGTGCCCGGTGTCTGGCAAGCCCTGGTCAGATGCCAGGCTGCCGATCAGCGTGTTGGGCGGCTGCTCCTCGGTCACCTGGTAGATGATGGAGTTGACAACGGAGCAACAGAGGAGAAGCAAAATCCACAGTAGCATGGCACTCCACTGTGACCACATTGCATGGGTACTCTGACACATCATCAGTCTGCAAAAGGGAAGAAAAAAACAAGAATTATAGCATAAGATTACAAAATGAATCATCATTCCTTCAATACAATCCTTCAAAGTGCCAAGATACCTGATACAAGATGTCAGTCACTTACTTTTATTGTGCCAAATTAAAGAGATTTAGGATTGACCGTGTCTTTATCTCTTTGGTTTTTTTTTGTGTAATTTTGCAAACCTTATGACGCAGTATTTACTCTGTACATACACATGACCTACATCCAAAATTTACTAAATGAAAGAATAAAAGTAATGAAAAATATTTTAAAAAGTTAAGGTACTTCTACATTTTTGTTCTACTTATTACTTGCTACCTTTTAAATCCCTATCTCATAATTTTGTTAAGATCAGTTAAAATTACATTACAGAATAATTTACAAAGCATGAACATTGTGAAAATGGAAACTGGGAAAAGGACAGATTAAGAAGATCGAACTGACATTTGGGTTTTATAATTATTTAATAATGAAATTTTGGAGTCTCCTTTTATTATAAAGCTCTCTTATTTTCTACTCGATGTACCGTTTTTCCTTCTTAACACAAATATCACATACTCTAAATAGACAGGGTGTGAAGATAAATGCTAATAACCAGATAAAGAAAAACAGCTTGAGCCACAAAATGCCATAAAAAGGAAAAAAAGACAAACGCATGACACTAGCAGTCTCTTTCATCTCCTGTTTAAGTCTCTAAGTTATTGAGGAGATCGCTGTAGTGTTCTTTTCTAATCTTTCAATGGCCACTTTAGCTGATTGCTATTCACAGCAAATGGCTCCCAATTTGCTTCAACATCACAGCCACGCTGTGAAAAAAAACAGGGATTCGGAGGGTGTCTTGACAACGTCCCCCTCCTGCAACCAAACATTAACAATCTAAGCATGAGTTACTTTAAAAGAGCACGGAAAAAGTACAATCAAATAAATAAACCGGTTTCGGTTTAATCCATCAAGTTTAAGGTCACGTTACTTTGATGTTTCCCGCTGAGGTAATTGCAGAGACCCCAATAACATATGTGGAATGTTATCCCACCAAGTTGTTCATGGGTAATGAGGCCAACCTGCTAGATTACCGTCCAGAGGAGACCGACACCTCAACCAGACCCGGCATAAACCAATGGCAATGTGAGAGAATTTAAAAGTGAATACAGAACCTTAGCATAAAAAAGCAGAATTTCATTGACTATGTTTGTGTTCCCATGACCACGAAACAGACTAAACTTCACCTTATTACTTCATGTGTTTGTTTAAACTGGACAAATATACTTAGTAAAATTACAGCCTGCAAAGTGGAGCAGCCATTTGGTGACTGACAGGAAGTGTGTTTTTCCACACACTCATCAGTATTGATTAGTTGTTCAGTGCATGTACCATTCAATATTGTTCCATTAGCAATACACAACACATCATGCCTTTTACGAATACATTAAAAGGAAGGATAAAACTACCATATGAAACACAAAGCCCTCTCTAATCCTCAACAAAATAATTTCACGTAGTGCCAATTGCATTCCTAATATCTCAACCGTGTCAAACGCTGAAAATGTATATGAATTAATAAAAATTTGCCACCAATTCGCTAATATGTAATATAGTAACATACTGCCATGTCCATCTGCCTGCCGCATGCAGATTTAACGCAAGCAAACAAATGAAACACCAGTCAACCAGTCAAAACACGCCGACCAGTTCACACAACTACAGCCATGCAGCAATGACAACGAAACCGCGACGGGAACAACTCACTAATGAGGCTGAAACAGAGGGAGGGATGTGTGACCCCGATCACACAATATGATGAGATCTCGACTTTTCTCACTAATTTCGCAGTCTAATTCTGAATCTGTCGAGACAGACGACTCTGGCATACTTTCCACAGGCTAATTAAACAGTGCGGGGCACAAATGGGGTTGGAGGTGAAAAATACCTCTCCTTTTAAAGCCTGAATGACCTGCTCATGGAGTTGGCATTTCACAGGCATCCGTCTGCTGATGTTTGTTTGACTTTTGTAGAGTCACAAAAAAGAGCTAGCATCAAAAAGCGGGGCAGGGACTTTAGAACTTTTTAAAAGTTAACCAAGCTAAAAAATCTTATTTGTTAAAAAAATGCAAGGGATCTATATATAAACCAAATCAAAACAACACTTTATCATGCCTTGGAAAAATCGACAAAGCTCAAAAACATCCTTGTTACATGAAAAGCGTGCGCATGTGAATCCATTTGTTGTGATAAATGGGTTTGAGAAGCTCTCACGACTTTCTGTCTCAAGGGTCCGTTGAAAAAAGTGTGTGATAAAAAGTCACTGCACACTGGGAACCCAGACGTGGCCAACTGGGCTTCAATGTGCGGCGCACATCCTTTCCCACACTCTGCTGTCCGGCTGTAAATACATGCACATGTGTATGCGTTGTACGTTTGTGAAACAACAGCAGGAAAGGAATCTCAGTGTTTGTGAACAGACATTGGGGCAATAGAAAATCTTACGAGAAACATGGCTGAATGCATGAAACCGAAAGGTGGTAACGGCCCTGTTTTTCTTCACCTTAAAACCATCCTTTGTAATGGAAATGTTGTGGCGCATACGAGTGGCACGCCTTTTAACGTCGGCAACATTTACAAGACACAGGGGACCTTAAGAGAGTCAAATCAAGTACTGGTTACCTACCAAACAGCCTTGCTTTCAGTTGTAGACAGTTAGTACTTGATTCTCACACAGGTACACAATAAACCAGCCATTACATTGACAATGGGCCATCGGTGGGGCCTTTCTTCACCTCCAAGCTTTGATTGTCATCATTACATGGTCAGAAATCCGATTTATGACAGCGCGATGCGCAAGCCCTAAATCAACAAGCGCTGTCCACCTCTCTAATAATGTCTTCAACTACAACATCATCGAGCAGCGGCGAACATCTCCTCGCTGGGAGACAGGCGTCACCAGAGAGCGGTATTTATGACTACTGTCATAATCCAGTGAGAATTTATACTCGGCTCTCAGGCTGTGTAGTCTAATTCATCATGTAGTGCTGTGTATAAGCTGGATGTCATTAATATAATCAATAGCTGTGAGGGCAGGGGAAGGTGTGGATCAGCGTTCCCCTCCGGAGCCTCACCATCAGCTCTTTGCGGATTATTCACAGTACATTTGGCCAGAAGTTTTGCATCAGCGTTTGGGGAAAGTGGCTCCTCTCTCATTTCCCGTCTTTCTCTCGCCACAAAAACCACATTATGTTCATTTCACACCTGCTCTCTTGTAACAACACCTCCTCCATCGCTCCCTCTCCATCCTTCTCTCTCGTACACGCAGGCAAATCTTTTTCGCCCTTCTGAGCCCTCTCGGAAGCACACGTATATACTGTCGAGCAGGCCATTGTGTTGTTGCGCAGGGGGAGGTTAACAGATTTAACGGGCTAATTACTATTCTAAAGCCTCCCCCGCTGACATGCTTTAAAATTGCTGTATGATGTTCTCTCTCTTTCTCGCTCTGCTTTTCTCTTTAGAGACCTGTAACAAGGAATTCTTCATTGTACCAAAGCTCACCCTCCTGTGCCAGCTTCACGTAGCTTCCTTCAGAAATGCCATGGAAATATGAGAAAGGCTCACCTCAGCCAAGATGCCCCCAGGTGGCAACCAGCGGGAAACCGCAAGGTGATTTTAGGGAAAATACCACGATAAAAGCATTTGCGTAACCGCCGCCGTTGGAGTCGGATTCTTGGAAGAATCTGACGTCATGGTAACATAGAGTCACATAGAGTCATTATTCAATGATCGTTCTAACCCCTCTACATTGAACATCCTGGTTTGGACGCGGTGATTAAAGAATTAAATTAAAGCTGTGACATTTATGAGGGTTCAGGAGTCAGCCCTTGTTTAAAGCCAGGAGAATGATTGACTAAGAGAAGGAAGTGTGAGTCCACCATCTATCCTACGTTAATGGTTAACGCGGTTGAACAGACCTTTCAGTATGTGACTCAAGTGTTCAGCTACCTCACCCTTGAAAGAAAAAAAAGGACCTCATGAAAGACTGTTCTCACTGTTACCCAAGGTGAACTGTTGGACTTTCGCTGGCAATCAAATAACACAGCTGATTAATCAGTATGAACTGCACAAACGGATTTCGAGAAGTAGAGAAAATGAAAAAAGTGTGTAGTGACTGCCTGTGAATACAACACTCACCGACACACACTTCAACCTTTCACTGCTCTTCCCTGGCAACCTTGTTTACAAAGGCACACAGCGGAGCTCACAGAAAACCCACAAAGCATCTTAAATGAAGCAGGTGACGTGCTACAACCTAAACCTTCTGACCAAATGCCTCCTCAACCCTATGAACGTCGAGATTCAAGAGCTGCGACTCTTGCATATGGTCGAGGATTGTGAAACCTGCTCCAACAGCTTCAGAGTCCACCTAAACCTTTGTCACACAAAAATCAGCCCGGTCCACTGGCATTCAGGCTCAATAGGCCACCAGCTTCACGACATTAAGTGACCCATTCAGGATGGGTGGTCCGAGGCCCCCTCCTTATGCAAGTGCGAGACACAGAGGATTACTTTAATTATTTCATTCAGCCATTGTGGGGCCAGATTAGTCTGCACCCGCTTTCAGACGAGATGAACTGCTGCCCCGCTGCCGTCTACCAGCCTGTTACACAGAGAGAGCCGGCCAGTCACAAGGCTGGCACACAAACTCTCACACACCCTTACACATGGGTAAACACACACTGCAATAGCTAATAGCTAAAACAAAGACTGGAGACTACTGTTAATATCATGGATTAACAGATAGAAAGACTTTATTGAAATTGTGAAAACAAGAGTAACATTTTTACTTAACATCTTTATGTACGTAACACTTCCTTTTGTTATCGAATCTTGTTCTAAACAAAATCGACCAAAATGGAAAAATGAACGAACTTTAGTTAAGCTTGATGATCGGTACTAGGTTTGTTATTTGGACGCCATTTTGATAACCCACACGTAACAGACCAACATTTATTTGAATAAAAATGTCTGGTTGTTTGAATGTATTAAAATCAACAATCTATATTCAAATTAATGTCAATGTTAACAGATTGGCTATGAATCGTCAAACACTTATAGATGTTAAGTCAAGTTCAACAGGCAGGAACAAATTCAAGAAATTTGCATTATTATATAGAGTGAAACCAACCTATGCGCATAAAACCAACGGAAATGTCTTTTGACGTTTTTTTGACAGTTGGGAAGAGTATGCATACAAAAAAAAAGTGAACATATTAATAAATATAAAACCAATAACATGGAGACTATTCGATGAAATCTTATTCATGGAGACTATGGGGATTATTCTGAAAGAAAGAAACTCTATCTTAAATCTGAACAACTTCCAAGAACTCGCAACTATTGTGTATCTGAGTAAACTGTATAGTGTGCATTGCAAGCTGCTGTTTAGTATCACCATTGCTTAATTTCATCCTTCTTTCATTCACATGTGAGTTAAATTTATTTTTCATTTACAGCATAATTCAAATTTAAACACTTGGGCTACACAGTGCTTCTTCGATAAAGTGATGTAATATCGCTACAATTTACCTAAGCCAGAGAAAACCTCCCTGCTGGCTGGATTTCACAGCCTATGTACGACGCTGTTTTAAAACATTTAAAACATTATCTCGCATAGATGAGTGGCTTAACTCCACGGACAATATTACATTAAATGTTTTATTGTTTTTTTGCGAGTGCATGACAATTTTCTCCTCTAATGTCGGATTTTCATGTTCTGTATGACTATTTAGTCACATGAACTCTGTTTAGACATTGTTATATCCTATCAGATGCTTGATTTTGCGGTTTGATTGTTCCCATGAGCGTCGGGGGTGAGATACAAAGACAGATCGGTACATTCACAAATTAAATAAAAGAACGGGTTTAAACGATCAATAATCTACTGGAGAAGCACTAGAATCTTGCCGGTGTGTGTCTGTGCTGATGCCGGCAGAACATGATCTCGGTGAGAGGAAGGGAAACGATTTATACCTGCGGATGAAGGCGACCGGGTCATTTGCAAGCCACAGCGGGCTTCTGTAAAATTTCACATCCGGCTAAACGCTTTGCCTACGAATGAAGTAGTTAGACCGCCGGACAGAAGGAGAGACATGCCCGGTCACAGCTGTGCGATCCACGCTAGAGTATCGCGTGTTTTCACACCTGTCTTTCGCTCGGACCAGAAAAACAGGTTTAAGAGCAAGCCGGCGACGGGAGCGGCCAGAAAGACGAGATTCCACTGTTGTGACAGGAACTGTTGGATTGTTTTGTCAATCAATACTAATGACTAGTGCCAAAGAAAGAGATACTATGTGTGTGTGTGTGTGTGCCTTACTAATCTACATTCAGAGGATACAGTTCACGAGAGATCCTAAAGACAATTAAGATCGGAAAGTATGCAGTACATGCGCAATGAGATCAACAGGTGTTGAGACGAGCGAGCAATACCCGAATTAAATAAACTTGAAAGTTTCTCCTGTGAATGCCCCTTATCACATTCAAATAAATACATTAATGAAACAAATAAACTACGCAGCAAATGTTTACTCATTTAACGACGGTGTTTACATACACTGTGTTTTTTGCAAGCACGTTGTATTTTTATGGAAGCCAATTTCCCTATTAGATAGTGGAGTTCCTATTAGGCAGAACGCGTGAGAATAGAGTTGAATGTTACATTTGAGGGCGCGGAATCGATTTTAAGTCTCTTACATACAGTTTCATTGACAGGATATATTCGAGATACGACGATAAAAAATATATGTATTTTTGGTTGAAATGTAATGACAAGTGTAGAAAGGTGAATTACTCGAGCGCTCGCAGTTTCTTTTATATAATCAATAGCAGCAGAGGATGTGAAACATGTCACATGTGAGCTAATCGACTCTGAGAACAAGCTGGGGATGTTAACTAGATGTGCCAATACAATTACGATATTTAAACTGAGACCTGCTTCTTTACTTCCACTGTTTGCTCAGGCATTATTGTATCATCTCATTGAAAATCTTTTCAAGCAATGTTTCTGAGGTCCATTAAAATGTGATGTGACAATTACGCTTTTAAGATACTCAAACACGTATTCTGTATAGAGACAATGTAGACGCGTGTAATAAATCATAACTCCCGTTGTACCCTCATTGCAACAGGAAATCGTCAAAAAACTTGCAAAAAACAAAAGGCCAGATGTAAATATTACAGTAAAAGTGTACCTTTACGGAAAATCACTCCTCTCGCTTCTAGTCTTGAGTGATGGAGCCGGGGCGACCGCCGCGTTCCCTCTCCACACCTCAAACCAAGCACTTTTGGTATCCAAAATTCAGCACCACCGCAATCCTTTCGCTATAAAACAGCTCCCTTTTCCCGCCGTCAGCTCTCCGTTTCTCTTTTAACATCGAGTGTCCGCTTAAATTGCAGTGAAAAGTCTCTTCGGTCAGAAAACAATATCGCGTAACTTGGCTGATGGTTACGCACATCTGAGAGAAGTGTCCTCTCTTTGCGCACGATAGGAAACCCTGAACCAACGTAACTCCGGACCGGGATCACAGCATCCCGAAACCTCCAATTCCACACGGTTTACGCAGACATCCTCCAAAACTTACTTCAATAAATTAGTGTGTTGTGGACGCCTGCATGTAGTAAAAACCGAAAAAACCTTCATATGTCCGGTAATGTCCAGTGCGCGCTCGTTCTCATCATCAGTTCGCCGTTCTGTGTTTTGTGACAGTTACGAAGAACGCCGGGAGTCGCGATCTTGCCGCAGCTTTCTTGCGCGTCTACACGGCGGACAGCCTATGTGAGAGTGAAGTGATTTCCGACCGATTGCGCTCGCTCGCTCTCTCTCTCTCTCTCCCATACACGAACATCATTTTGAACTGTCGAGGGCGGAGCTTTGTGGTACGTGTTTGTGTGGACTCCACAACAAAACCTTATTCGTATTTCCCCGTACATTACCAAGTGGCATACGTTCCAAGGAGAACAACTTTGCGTCTCAGAACCTCCGATTGTTCCCACTGATTATCATCCTGCATGACCCATGTAACATCAAGCGTGGAACCCGCGGGAAGGTTCATCTAAAATAAACATTTGAGGCAAATAAATACATAAATAAAATCAAAATGATATCTATCGCAGAATGATATACGATTTTGCATTTGGGCTTTTAAAATTTCCCCCAGCCTTACCCAAAAGTCACACACGTTGGAATAAACATACCAGGGACGTTTGAGAGAAATTTATTTGAATTGTTTCGGTTTTCAGTAATACAAAATATTGTTCAAAAGAAATAATCTGTATCAACACACCACGTGAAAAGGTATTATGCAGTTTATCATGCGGTCGTGAGTGCTCTAAGTAGAAAGGAGAGATCCAAAAGCCCCGCTGCACAGAAGCGCAGCAGGCAATCTTCATTGTTCTCTTAGCGGCATCTAGGGGTCAAAAGAGGAATAATCATTACACTGACTGCCGACCCAACGCACAACGTAACTGTATACATGACGTGCAGGAGATAAATTGAACAACGCTTACATTGTACTTTTTTGTTCTTTCACAGACAGCGAAGCATTTTCACCATCTGGTTTCATCATTGATGTATCGGACTCCGGTTTCACAGATGCTCAAAGGTTACTTTCAAAGACTACTTTCAGTTTAAAACAGTTTAATACAGTTTTATGCGTTGATAAATAATTCAGATATTTTACCTTAATTTTGATCTTAAATATGTAATGCAATTTAAAAGAAATACAAACCTGCTTCTGAAAAATTCAGGTAGATTAAATACATTACAACTTGGGCTATAAAATCACAAGCCAGATCTGTGCCCCAGTCCACACCACCCATGTCATATACAGTTAAAGCAATATAAAGGCATCCTTTTACCTTTTGATCAGTTCATCCATCACCGGATTTTCTGTTAACACTCAGGTCAGCAATTAAAACTCATGCTTTCATGACCTGGTCACATATTTTCAACTAAATGTGCTGCTATATGCTATATCGTGCACAATAAGGGCCATACAGACCGCATTCGATGCTTAATACAGCATATAAGGCTTACCTGTAGGTTGTATAGTTACAGGTTTTGACAATGTTTCTTGGAGCCATGAAATCTGAGCCATTTAACTGGAAAGGAACAACGTTTGTTATTTAAAATGGTACCTTTTCGGTGCAACACTGTGTATAGACCTCTTCTGATGACATAAACATGGGTGGTTTAATGCTGGTTCAGAAGAACTTCCTGTTTCAATTATATAAATGCTTGAACAAAATACAACCAACAGAATAAAACCGATTTAAAAGGTAAAACAAATGTCTTTAGAATTCATTTATACATGTTAGATTAAAAAGAAACCAGATGTGCTTTTGGACCAGTGTTTACATCTTGCAAAGTGCACTATGTTATCACTGTTATCATAACACTGTCTATATTATGACTGTTTTTGATAGCATTATATACTGAAGGTCAAATTCAGAGTGTGTGTTTAAAGACATCCTTGGCCCCTTAGCAGTGGCCATGAGCCCATGAAGTCTGATTCAGACACCATTTATTGCGACTCTGAGTGAGTTGAGCTAACTGCTAGACTGTTCATTTGCACTGGTTGGTCATTTTGTCTCAAGATGTAGATTATTCAAATTCAGAGACTGCCATTTTCCTCATTTCCTCAGTCGAATTACAGGTGCAGCACTCTGAAATTAGTTCACCTGCGCAGCTGAGCTCAGAGAATGGCAGCCTCGCACCTTTCCATTAAAAAGTAGGATTGTTTCCTCTCGTCTGTTTAACCAGCAGTGAGAGGATTATTTGCCACCATTAATAGCAGCAAAATGAGGGCTTTGTCATTCAGTGAGATTGCTTCACAATGAATAAGAACGTTTCTGTCCAGACCAGGAATGCTTGCGTGGAACGTGGGGTACCAGAAGCTCAAGATTTTATGAAGTCTACTGTCCTTTCGCCCTTCAGGTGTTTTGAAGTTCAATAAAGGCAAGTCACTTCAAGCACAATGGATTTTGATACTAGTATGTTTGCCTTGTAGTCAGCAGCATATGTTCGTGGTAGTGACGAAAATTGATAGACATGTGTTATCTTTACAGTGACAGAACAGGACAAACAAACACACACATTGAGAAGAACAGAAAGGAGAAATGGGGCCATTTGGAGCAGAATGAAACCATACTCGCATGAAACAGACACACAGGAGTCATACTTGTGGAAGGAGCCACCGTCACCAGGAAGTGCTTTGAGTAATCCATACCAATAAGACATTGTACATAATGTATGTAAGCAAGAAAATCTGATTCACACATTTACGCTACGGACTCATTTCGCTCACTCATTTTTGACCTTTGACTTCAATTTCAGCCTAATTTCAATGCTGGTTCACAGCTAGCTTTGACTCTTTGGTATGGAAGAGAAGGCAAAGGAAGCATTAGAGATTTAAATCGGGAAAAAAGAGCCCAATTTAGCACTGGCCCATGAGATAAGAGCTCCGTCAGCTTATCATATAACAAACAACCATCAGACCCGATCCCCCTGATACGCCACTGTTATTAACTCCAACAAGGGGATGAATAATTCAGCATGTTAATCTCTCTCTCAACACACAAACACAGGCAATCGCACACACATTAACATTTCATTTGCAAACACACATGAATGCATGGGCACAGCAAGGCCTATCTAATACAAACAGCACACACTTGTAAGCCAGTACGAAACACCAACATTTACATGGTGTCACATATATATACAATAAATTGGACACTTGACTTGAAGGGACAGTATGGAATCCAGCTGAGAAGGACGGTCATATGTCAGAGGGATAATTATGTTTGTTTGAAAGAACCTACTAAAGTTGAAGTGTGTAATTTCCTTGCCACTGCCAGACTTGCAAAAATAATGTCGGTTTTCAAACATGTTTCAAAGTCTCCAGCTGTCATTGTTTCAAAAAACAGATAAGGCCAAAGGACCAAGGATCTTGCATTTAAGACAATTGCAAAGTCCACACCACAACTTATTTCAACTTAACGTTGCATCGAAAACGCACAAACCCAACCGTTGGGTTATAAATTAACCTATTGATGGCTTGTTTCAACCCAAAATGTTGGGTTGTTTTAAGTTAACCCATTGTTAAGTGACGGTCAAATAAAAACAGTTGGGTTTGTCAGTTTTTCACCCAAAGCTGGGTTTAAATAACCCAATACAACAATAGTGATACACAGATATAATATCAAGTGGATTTTTTCTAGTTGATGAACAAAAAACAGCCAATCAAACTACATTCCTTAAGGGCTCATGCATCTAAAGTAGGGGTGGAACAGTTAAAAAAAAATCATGGTTCGGTTCATATTATGGTTTTCAGTTTGAATGTTTTTTCTCTTTTAACACTCCAGAAATCCCAAAATTCAGCACAAAATATAAAGCCCTTTTATCCACCATATACAGTATTTTGAAAAAAAGGTATTCTTAAGGTCATGTCATGTCATAAAAAAACTGAAAGAAGGAGGCAGCTTGAATTTATGCATAGACACGTTGTAAAACTCACAGCCATAAATTAAACCTATAGGTGAGATTCTGATTCAGGATGGGGGGAGTTGTTATTAAACTCAACATGCTTTTTAATTTATTTGTAAAAAATTGGTTTACAACGGTTGGCCTTAAATTCAAGCTTAGAACAATAACATTTATTTGTCAAATTAAAATAATCGCCTTTATTATCCCCACAGTTACTGCTATGATCTGTGGTTGTTCAAATACCGCGTGAATTAGAGGTTGCTCTTTCCTACCCCACAGATCTGAACGTTAGACTGTAAGCGACACTTTCGTTCATTTAGACATTTAATTCTAATCGTGGCAGATGTTATACATTTTGTTTAAATGGTAGGGGAAAAGGAGGCAGAATGTCCGCTGTACACGTGCTTGCGTTTGTAGTTGGTCCTCGCAGACCACATGACAGTGAGTGATTTGTGAGAAGACGGCTCCCGGTGGCTCCTGGTGCTGTGATGTTGCAGGCTGAGCGGCCTGTGCAGAGCCCCATTTTATAAGCGGACATGGCAACTAGCCTATGCTGCAAAGGTTCGCTACTGTCTGTGCCAAATGGGAAAAAGCATGTTGCGCATATACGGACCGAACAATACATGCGTGTCTTGAACTGTGACAGGTCAATTGAACGTTACAGATTTTTTTCATAACCCGTTCCATCCCTATTTAATCGGATAGTTCACCCAAAAATGAAAATTCTGTCATCATTTACTCATCCTCTTATTAACTGTATGATTTACTTTCTTCTGGATAACACAAAAGAAGATATTTTGAATAATGTTGGTAACTGAAAAATGGCGATATTGACTTTCATTGATTTTATGCAATATAACGGAATGAAATGGGTACTGGTTTACCAACATTTTTCACAATATCTTCCTTTGTGTTATGCAGGAGAAAATAAGTCATACAAGTTTGAAATGACAAGAGGGTGATTCATTTTCCATTTTGGGGTCTACGATCACTTAAAATGTGAAACAGCAGCACACAATCTTGGAATAAAATGATTGTCTGTTTGTGTGCCTACTATAATAATCGTTTTCTTTATAGTTATCTTAGTGTGAACAAGTGTTTAGTCTGTCCTCAAAATGACACATTTGGTTAAACCAATGTCGATGTCCATCCCATTCCAGACACAAAAATATTTCAATAGACTCAATTACCTCAGTGCTATGAGAGCTGAAGTAGCTTAGCTGGCGGAGAATTTAGCGAAAGTATGTCATCTCCCCATGTGCAGATAGTCTATATTTTTATGTCTTAATGTACTTTTTAAAACCTAATTTCCTATAACAGATTTGTTGTTTACTGTTATTTATTATAAAACAGTTTATTCCTACATGCTAATTGAGCTCATACGTTTTTGTCCTTAAATTGTAGTACTTTGAATTGATCTGATCTGACAGTGAGATGCATCATGTCTATTAAGCAGCAATAAGTGGAAGTATGTGCTTGCACACCATCGAGGATTGTTGAATGTCTGTCAGTAGTGCACAAACTACAAATAAAATTAGCAGTTTGTCACTTTAAGTTTGATCTATCCTCCAATGAATAAGATGCTTTTGAATAAAGATGCTTGTGTTTGTCGTTTATCTAGTTCTTAGTATGTGTTTTCAACGGTTTTAACTCGCATTTAGTAATTTCACTTTCACCTTATATTCAACCACAACATATCAACATCAATCTCTTAAGAGAGACATAGATTATTGGATTGCTTTATGTATATATATAATATGTGATCAAATTTTCTATCACATTCACTCTACAGTTTCAAATCGATTTTAATGTTGTTACTTTATTTTGCTTGTAACTGATCAAGCATCAAAGACTGGTTTTCCAATTGGGAATCAATCAATCTGATGCGTTATGCAGATCTGATCTCCTTTGAGTCTATGCGATTCCCTGTTGCGAAAGCCGGTTAACACTTATAAGATGCTATGCGATTGTGTACATCAATCTACAGAAGTAAGAGCTGTTTTGTCTCTCATCAAGTTGTTCCAAGAAGCTTCACTCACTTAAGTGTTTCAGAGGCCATTTTTGGCCAATTGCCAGCATTATTCATCCATGACGCCTAGCACCGACCTGGACATTTAGCTTGTCAAAGGCCCCAGGTAATGTTGGCGAGCAGTCATTTTCACAGGCACTGCACAGGTCAGACCACGATGCATCAACCGTGAACGCTTCCTTTTAATTCAGTTATTCGCATACCTGTGAGACTTCGAGCGGTCACAGTGACAGAGCCTTCAAACGATCAAAAAGCACCTATAGGGCGACCCTCCAGAAAGCTCGGAGAGAATGGTGACCTGCGTTTAATCGCTGAGAGAGTTGTTCTTGGAGGACGTGTGTAATTTCACGTTTTTTGTGCGCAACTACACTCATCAACAAAACCCCTTTAGTCAGTGGATATGGGAGTGCAACCACCCATATCCTCCATCTCGCCCTCCTCTTCACTGATGCCTGAGTGACATTTAGATAAAGGTGAGAGAGAAAGGCCCAGCTGAGCCGCTGCCCGTCGCCAGGGTAAATTCACTGCGCCCTTTCAGCGACTCGGAAGTCAAATTATAGCTTGCGGTCTGACATTTCCATTGTATTGCTAGAGTGGTGTTTTATTCTCCTAATTAGGCCATTAGGTACATCACTGATCTTGCACCTAGAGATGGCCGGTACTAATAAAGAACAGAGAAACTGAAGGAAGATATGAAGAAAGAAGGATGCGTAAAGGGAAACCAGGAAGCAGGAGGAGGCTTGATAAAACCTCCCTGTAGCCTTTAGAACGGCGGCCCTGGGAAACCAAAGCAGAAACATGGCTCTGAACTGAAAGATGAATAGATGAAGTATAAACAGCGAGAGATTGAAAATAAAAAAAAGAAATAGAGGAAAAAGCGTGGAGGTGGCAAGATTTAAAAATGAATACAGCAGACCTTTGCTCAACAGTTTTAGAAACTGAATATAAAGAGAGAAACAGGAAGAGAGAAGGATCCGGTTATGACTTCACAGTGGCACAGGTGACAGAACAGACCATGCTGTGCTGTACTCGACTGTACATTCACATCGGATATTTATACACACTCACTCGAATATCAATCCCTCTGTATAATTGGACACAGCTTGTGATGAAATATCAAACCAGTTCCTTAGGTTGGACTTTTAGGACTTCCTGTATGTAATTCCTGTAAACCGTCAGAATCTAGCAATCAAAGTGCAAGCAGTAATTAAGAGGGACTACTCTGCTTCACGTCGTGTGGTTCTTCGCCTCCATGTCATGCATTAAAATCCTTTTAAAATACTACACAACAATCTGAGCCCAACTTCAATCTACTCAGTACCATAACTTAAGCTTTTGTAGTCGGCACAATATTAGCCACTAGCCATTCCTTGGTTAGATGGATGGAAAGACAGATGGAAGTAATCATGACAACGCTCTCCCATCCCATGAAACCCTCAGTAATATTTCCTACTCTAGTAGCTACTTGACAGAAGGTTCCTTATTATCTTAAAAAGGTTTGATCTGAACGAGTATGCTTAAATGTCTGAAATAAGTTTATTTGTAGACAAATATATAAATGTAATTTGGCAAGCAAAAACAAAATTCATGTAATAAAATTAAATAAATATATTGTTTAATATCTCCCATGAAACAACCAAAAGATGCTAAATGCCAGAAGGTGTATTCATATTCCCTTTGTGTTATTTCCCAGTTTTGAGTTAGTGAGTTAAGCCGTTGGCATACTTCTTTTTTTACATTTACGCGAGCAAACGCGTACAGTCGAACGAATGCGCATTGCGACATATTGCAATACCTAACCGGGCCGGAAGGAATCGCTGCTCCCATGACACTTAATTACTTCAAGAAATGGAAAACAAATTCCGGCGGTGCGTGTACAGGAAGTGCATACTATTCTGTACGCTTTCCCTCACGTACGCGTAAAAAGGGAACTATATCAAAGTGTTTTAAAACCATTGACCTGTAGTGTAGCTTAAAGCGACCCTGCACCGATGTGTCATGCATTCTGACTTCTTTACAATGTAAAACGTGCTGTCTTCTCATGCTTAACATGGTCAACTTGTCAAAAATTGAGTTGGGCGTATAACGTAGTATTTCTGTTCTCAATACACTCCCGAGCGATCGTACAGGTTTCGGAAAGTTTTTTTTCCAACATATTAAACTGTTTTGTAACAACTTTTCTTAGTCCCTTTTTTGGACACACGGCAGTAAGGAGAGCAGAAGAAGGAGCATACGCAGGCGTCACTTTCACTTGTAAGCAGGAGAGAGAGAGCATACGTTCGTGATCTTCGGGTGTTTGTTTGTTCACTGCATTTGAGTGATGAATGTTATGTAAACTGTAGATATAACGCTGGATTTGGAGATCATTTGAAACTGATATATGGAGCTGTCCCAGCGCTAAAAGATGCCGGACATGAACCGCATGCAGTAAGTGAAACTTATGTCTGTGTTTTGTTAACAATGGGTGCACTGTGCTTTGGTTCAACCTACCCCTCTCCCCCGCACGTGCCGTATGTTTTCGTAAACAACCGTAGAGCTGTATCTATCTTTTATAAATGTGATCAAAGTAAATCCTCTTTGAAGATACAAAGTATGCAATACTACTCTATAGGTACTCAAGATTAATATGTGAATGGCAGAAACCCCTTGTGTTACGCCCACTTTAACTACTTTGAAATGAGTACCTGAGACTTTACAAACTCTAAAAACTTGGTTTAAAAATTGTTTACTAACACTATTTGTTTAGGGGATGGCATAATATTGTGAGAAAATAGCATCTGTACATAACAGTATAATCAATTTATAATACGCTATGATCATTCTCCGTTATAACAGGGCATTTGTTATGTCAAAGGGTGTGCCTTACAGCTTACATAATGATTTAAATATGGCTTTTCTCATCTAACCAAGCCATTAGAAGTTTTTGTGTGTAAGCATTATTAATGGAAAAAGGCGATAGCTAATTAAGGAGTGTTTGAAAGGCCTTGACCTTTTTGTTGACACTCTGTAAATCATAACTATGAGGTCAAAATGTGATATTAATTTTCTTTTGTAGAGTACCTGCTAATATACTGGTGTGATGTTGCCAGGTAAGGTGAGAAAATAGGATGTTTACTAAACATTTTTTTCCTTATTAGCAAAACAATTAAGGAAAATTCTGACCATTCTCATCGAAAATCCATTTTAAAAATAATCTGTGGTGCATTTTAAAAGTAACCAGTCAAACTGTCTTTTATAAAATAATTACATTTGCACAAGCCAAACAAACATTAACAAATGATCTTTACCTAACGTTGAGTACGTCTCCATGGTAACCATGGACTTTCACACAGCGTTGAAAGGATAGGATGAAAAAGGTGCAATTCAGTATGCAAATGAGCATTAATTGTGATGTAAAAAGTGCTTAATTGTGTTGCGCTCGGCCATGGCGATAAATGGAACAGTGTGTAAACAGATGTGAGAAGGGTAAGACATAGATTGGTGACCGGCACTCTTCATTCTGTTTGTTTGACACATGCCCTTATTCCACATGATTTATATGTGCTGCCTTGTCAGGCCATTATCCTTGTAAACAACATGATCGATTCCGTTCATATGCACCCGTCTAATTTTTACTCTCTCTGACTTTCACCTAACCTCATGAACATTTTCTATTGTGTTTCATACATATAGAGGCGCATAGTTACATCACAGTTAAACTCATCATACCTTCTGTGTGAAACATTTTTTCCAATCAAGCGTACATACTTTTCTTCCCTAAGTGTTGATGCTTCACGCAAATATGTGGACTGTATAATTGTAGTATGCAGTTGTGGTATGATGACATGAGTACCCTTATAGTACCCGGGTGGTATACACCTTTTTAGCTATTGCCCACAATCCATTGCAATAGGGAGAAGTTTAGTGAATGTACACAGAGTTAATAAATCAAATAACATATAAAAAAGTAAAACACTTCACTGAATTTAAACATTATACAGTAAACATTACATAATAAATAATGAATAAAGAAAATCTGAAATGCAATTTTGATTTTTTGTGGTTGTATTGCTGCACCTCATTTGGCATTGTTGGAAGTATAGGCCGTGTGTTCTACACCCAGAGAACACATAACGTTTTATAAAATAAAATGTTACACTGAATGCACACTTTGAATAAAAGAGTTTGCCAAATGTGTAAATGTAAATAAATGCAGTCCTAAATGCCTAGGATAAAACATCTTAAGTGAAATTTTCCCTTAAGTGTGCCCTTAAATTTACCTTAAGTTTTACTTAAGTTATTCTCCTATTGTCTTCGGTAAAGGGAAATCACACCTTAGGTGTCACACTTAAATTTTAAGGTGCTTGATTTAACCGGGCAGGACCCTGTCCTGCAAGGTCCATTCAAACTTACCATGACGTCACTCTACAGTCTGCAGCAAGGCCTTTTCTCTGTATTTTTAACCACCTTCCACTGCAAATCAAGAGTGTTCGCTGAAAACAAGGACATGACAATGTAGACAAGCATCCGAACGTTCTCAAAATGTTTGCTACAGATGCGAAAACGCAGAAAATATCGGAGGCAGAATGTAATTGGATTGACACAACGTCAGGTCATGTTTTATCTTAAACGTGCGGACATTTCTGACGCAAAGTTCTGACTCAATGTAGCCTACCCTTAATGCTGCATTCGCGTGATCTCGGAAATTCGTTAATTCCTATGTTACCGATGATTTAGTAGCATTGATACATATAAGGTATCTGCTTACATTAAAAGAGCACCGTTCCATAAATTATTTCCGGGTTGAAGTGGGAATTATCGAAATTCCGAGAGCACGTCAAGGCAGCTATATGCGGAAAGGCTTATAAACGCACAATCAAACATGACAAATATAAACAGTTTTCCATGCAGGCAGAACACGCTTTTCACATAAACAAATAGAAAATAAGTAATAAATTGAGATCGACAACAGATTAAAGCTTACCTGAAGAGTTTCTTTGGAGATGAGAACTTTATGCGTATGATGGAGTGCTTTTCTTATAACTGTAAATTCCGATCTACAAATGAATCGTTCAGTACATTTTGCGAACGAATTTTGACCCACCTGCTTCATGGTTATCAAATCAGATTACAGGATCTACATCGTACCAACCAATCAGAAAGACTGAAGGCAGTTCGTTAGGAATTGATTCAAAAGAACGGATTACATTTTTTCGAGCCCCAGGTAACACACTTCTGCTACTGTTATTTTATTACGGGTAGTCAAAAAAGCTCTTTATTTGAAACGAACCCAATTAAATTGCTTTATTATTAAAACGGTAAAAAGTTAAGTCCATGAGAGTAGTTGGACCGTATTGTAACGTTAAAACTCTTCTCGTAGGATGTTTAACAAAGTAACAGTATTTCAAAAGCCAAGCATCCGGATGTTAAAAGTTCATTAAGACCCATCGCTTTCAACGACATGCTCACTTACAAGTGTCGTCTCTGTTTTGGTTTATGGTAAATATTTCACTTTTCATCCAGTAACTTACTATAGGTTATTTGTGTTCAGCTGCATACGAACGGAGTGACGCTGCTCGCCATTTGACCGATTCAATGAAAAGAACCGATTCAATGAAAAGAACCGATTCAATGAAAAGAACCGATTCAAAAGAACGATTTTTTCAAGAATCGATCATCTCACGTTATGTTTGTAAAGTGGACAAGGCAACCATGGATTTTAATATAGAAGGGTTCCATTTTGTATTTTTTTTACCATTTGTTTAGTATATCATAGTAGAAAATAGGTCCTGTAGGAGTGAGACAATGGTCAAATTTGTAGGTACCGTGATTTTACTAAAGCAGTGTAAAAACTACTGAGGTTAACACCTTTTGTAAGAAATGTAATTCAATAAATTGTTATTGTACTACTGACTACTGTATTTCAAGTTAGACACTTTGATATATAAAGGAGTGTTTCTGTCTGTATGATTTTGTAGATATTCACAGAGGACCTTCTCTTGTTGCTGAAAATGGCCAGTGGCCCATAAGGGGTAGCAATGATGCTTTGGGGCTTTGAGGGTGTGCAGAGAAGTGATAGACACACACTAGTGGCTGCAAGTGTTGCAGAACTTCATAGGAGTAAGAGAAGGGGGGAAAGGTATCCCTTCACTCTGAACACCACCCTGAAACATTCAGCATCATTTTTTTTAAACATCAGTGAAAACTACTCTCAGTATAGCATCCATTTACGCTGGATTGGAACGATGAAATTGGGAAATGAAAAATGTTTTGCAAAAAATTGCTCAAATTAGTTTTTCCCATCCTGTTCAGTTTACCAGATGTAAAGATGGAGGAAGATAAATGAATGAATTGTGCATAATTTCCTATATACCATATCATATTGTAGGACATTAAGGTTTCATCCTTGTTGTATAGTAACGTTCGCCTTCCTAAAGAGTCCCAAAAGATCCCTGTGTAATTAAATAATGGCACAGACGTTCACATCCATACTTTGCGGACAGATAAGTGTTGTGTAATGAACCGTGGCTCATTTGGTACTAGCAACCACCCTCCCCAAACCCATATTAAATTAGCAAAAAGCTTGTTCCGGTGCAGCAGTGGTAGTTACAGTAAAATTTTTGAAATATCTTTTTTCCCAGCATTTTGTTCCACTGTAATGTGACTGATGACATTGGCAAAAGCAGCAGGCTTCAGATCGAGGGTGCACAGAATGTAGATGAATGGGAAAGGGAAATGCGTGCATGTGTGGGAGAGAGGGAGGGAAAGGTAGAGTCGCTGCATGGATTTAATGCTAGTATCCATCACCCTCTACACATAAAGTATGTGGGGGAGTGTATGGGCCTTTAAGAGGTTATTACACACGCTCTTTTCCACTGCAGGGACCAAACACACTCAGAGTCCAACCTACAGCAAAGATGGATTGCATCGAGTTATCTCATCTGAAATAAAAACCAAACAAGCACTTCATCTTCAAATGTAAAACGAAAACCACGCTGCGCTCATGTAAAGCCTGGTGCTGGTGACTATATGATACATGAAACAATACATTAGCTTCCCTGCATGTGTGGCTGAGGAACAGGGCTGAGATATTGCCTTTATCATGGAGTTAGCAAATGTTTGTCTTGTTATTGTAATGGTATTAAGTGATTTTTATATACTGTGAGGTTTTAAGACCCCTTAAATCAAAATTAGAGTTTAATGGCTTTCACTACTTTATGTGTGTTAGCAGTAAACCTTTTACAAATTTAAATTTAACATTTAGGGGCGGTTCCCGGACAGGGATAATCTTGAACCAGGACTAGTCCTTACACTGAAAAAAATGTGTTTGCCGCTTGTCCAATTGGATTAATTTTAATAAATTAAATCAACATTATTTAAAGTTATGTTACTTAATCCATTCATATTGGCGCTACATAAATGATTTGTGTCGTGTTAACATATATTTGCTACAACTAGGCAGATGATTTATATTTCCCAGCATGCTTTGCGTAAGACTGCATTTTGAGTTATTTATTTTTCATTATTCATTAAAAATAAACACTTGTTTGGTTTTAATGTTCATTTATCTTTGAGATTTAGAGGAGTTTGTTATATTTTTAAGTTTTGTGGTTACCATTTTTAAGAAAAGCGTTGCTTTGCTTAGGTTACATTTTTGAATTAGAATTTCTGTTAACCTTGGTTAACTTCAAATCTTGTTAGAGATAAAATAAAATGTTATGTCACATTAATTAAAATCACAAATGTTGAGATCGTGAAATTAACTTATGAAATGCAAACATTTAAAATCGTGTTTGTTTAACATTATTTTATCTAGTAGGCATTGCGAAATAAAACATAATTAACATGACATATTTTTTTATGCATTGCAAAAAAAGATTATAAAGAATCGCTTCAATTAAACTAGATTTAGTTGGAGCAATGTAATTCAATTTTTTGGAAAAGTTTTCCTTAATTTAATTAAGTTTGTTCAACAACTCTTTTTAAGTGTAGTTTAATTGGAAAATGTATGTAGTTTTAACACACAGGCCTCACTGTATCACTAGTTTTCTGATACAACATGCTTGTCCCATAGTGATTGGGTGCATACATGTGTCTTTGATATGTTTGTTAAAATCAGTTGGGGTGTGAAGCTTTTCACTCTCCTCTGGCCAGTTCTCTTCCCATGAGCAACACAAGTCAACAGAGCTGTTGCTATGGAAGCGGAGGTGAAACTCAGTGGTGCTGATGTTGGTGATGGTGTGCGTGAGTAAGACAGCAGGGGAGAGTTTGTGAAATCGATGGCTCACTGCTCTCTGCCTCTCAAATTCTCCTTTGGCTGATCTCTCAGCCTGTAAATCCCACGCGTGCTGAACTAGTCTCACCTTTATCCACACACGCAGCCACAGACTAGCACTGGCTGAGATTTGAAGGAGATAACAGCCATTTGTAAAATTCTGTTATGTGTGAATTTATATGCAGGTCTTCATGAATGTAAAACATTTTAGCTGCAAAGACAGTATGGTTATGTAATTGTTTCTTGTTTATTTGTTTGTTTATCACTTAGTTTTATACAGGTGTTTATCACTTTGTTTTAAATGATAGCTCACCCAAAATGAAAATTCTGTCACCATTTACCCCGCATCTTGTCGTTTAAAATCTGTATGACTTTATTTCTTCTGCATTACAGAAAAGGAGATATTCAGAAAAATATTGTAAACAGAGAAACGGCAGCATCCATTCACTTGCATTGGTTTTGTGCGCATACAATAGAAGTAAATGGGTACTGGCAATGTTCAGTGACCAACATTTTTACATATTGTGTGTGTGTGCGCATACCTCTAAATCACTTCTATGAAACATCCTTTGATGTCCTGCTTACAAATGTCTCCTGGTCAGTCTGCTTGTTTTATTATCCAATTTGGGTCCAATATAAGAAGGCAAAACTAACGCTTCTGTTATTAGTGTTAATTAATATTACCGGTCTGACACCAATCACCCTGGTGTCATTTCCCTCGCCATAGTAGGAAAAAAATAGCGATCTATAACAAAGATTGACGTTTGCACATGCACCAGCAGACCTCTGTAAACTTATATTAATCTGCATGTTTTTAATTGATGAAATGAAGTTGACGCGGTTGTAACTGTTTATTGCTAAACGCTAAAGCTTATGAATACACGTTTACTGAGAGGGGGACCGACCAATCACAACAGCCTGAGAAGCGGAAGTTCGCTAATGTGGTATGGGTGGGACATCTTCAGACACATGCTGTAAGTGTTTCGGAAGGAGGGACATTATAGAAACCGGAAAAAATCCTATCGTTTTGTGAAAAGATGGACAGAGGTGAACACTAGACTTTAAATATGTTAAACATGAAGCGTTTTTTGAATCTAGAAACATGAACATCCATTGTTAAACACCCAAAAAACGTGATCAAAGCCTTGAAAACAGCCAAAGAATGGCCCCTTTAAGATTAGTTTCTTGAGATTATTGCTCAAAGATTGCTCTTTTGTAGTTCCTTTTAATCTTTCATTTAAATATCCACTTAAATGCATTAAGAGAAATAAACACGATTAGAGACATTTGATAAGAACGAGATGAATTAAGAAAATAAAACTATACATTGAATGTGAATACCATTGCTTCGATCATTTGCTTTTCTAAAAATCTATTGAGAGATATTTGAGATCATGGTATTTGAACCGGAGAATGGTTTGGGGTGTTTTTTTCAGGAGAATCCTGCAAGAAGCTTTTGCTTTGTAACTCATTGTGTTTTTGTCTTGTAAAACAATTGAGATGTATACTAGATCAGTTTAGATTTGTGTTTCGTATGGGTGACTCAACTGGTGACGAGCAGATCTGTTTTGATAAGGTCACGGAGAAAAAACTGTGCCAAATGCAATAATACAATGCGGTACTGGATCACTGTTTTTAAGCTCTATTGGATCATGTTGCTCAAACCAGAGGACAATCAAAATGCAATTATCTACTTTTTGTCCTGGTTTTATTCGAAGGAAAACAAACAGACAGCACCGCTTCCATTCCCCACTCCAGAGCCCATTCTTCATCATCGCAGACGGCTCTGAGATACACAAAACCAGAGTGAAATCACACAATCTCGAGACGGTAAACTCTCACGTAATGTGCCACGCTTTTCAAAGGCTTTCCTGCAGCCTTGAGATAAAGAACCTATAAACAACCTGTTATTTTTTTCCTTCTTCTCCGTGTAAGTGGAGTTGTTTGTCGAAACGACAAACAACGTTTTGCAGACCGACTGGATACATGGATGTGAGGATGAATAGGGGTTATGTAATTATTGTGAAAAAATTCTAAATGTTTTGATTACAAGGGACTTAAAGGCAGGGTGTGTGATCCTGTCCAGAAACATGTTTTTCATGTTGGATGGACATCTCTTTACATCCTGATAGAAATCAAGAAGTATAGTGGTCAAATAATATTTTATAATTATATATCACTTGTGAAAGGTGTAGGACCAAAAAACGTTCGCCAAATCAAAATGTTCTGGTCGAACGCTGTGTCTGGTCATGTGTACATTTTCGCCCAACGTATTTTGCATACCACTTCGCACCCTGTTCACGAAGACATCATATGTCAATGTAGGGAGAATGGCGCACAATAAGCAACAATCAAACTTTCCAGAACCGACAACAAGTAAATCTACAAAACCAAAGTCAGTTTTTAAAAAAAGCAGCAACTGAGGTACCCATTGACTTGCTTTGATCTTGTGTCTATACAATAGAAGTGATAGATATCACAGGCTTCATTTTGACCTATAAGTCAAATAGTCGTTCCATCAACATGGAACTTAAGTTTTAAAAACGTAAGTTTAGAAGTTAATTGAAAGTTTTCTAAAACAAATTACAAATGTAATCTCAGCTGCTCCAGGCACCAATAATCAATTGTCAGGATTTAAGTCACTTCCATATTCCCAATTTATGTATTTTTAAAGCAGTGCCCTCAGAGTAACCACTATCTTTTTTTCCCTTGGCTCTTCACCATTCTGTGCATGTGTCCTCTCAGTACCTTGGACCCTTTTCACTTCATACTTAAGAGCAAATTCCCACTAGTGCAACACTCACAATAGAGAGCCATCTATTTGATGAAAGAGACCCATCCAGACAGCGGTACCCAGCTGTGTCTGAATGTCTAATCCCACTGTGAGTGATCCCTCCTGGGTACTTGGGCACTCCCTTGCCTTTCCATTCTTCAGTGTCCTCCAACACCCAATCTCTCTTTGTCTGTTGCATCCAGCGCCGCATAAGAGGAACCTGTCAGAATGACAAACAAAAGGTTTGTTTTTATACTCAGGTGTGAGTGAAGACTGTGTAGCAGATTATAAGTAAAGAGACCAAAATAAAATGTTGATAAAAAAGATTGAACAGGTGACTGATGTAGGGTTGATTTAAGATCGCTCTGATGGTTCTGTCGAAATTCTTTATTTATTTACTTCCTGTGGCAGTGATCTGCATTCAGACACCTTTCAGACAGAATGTTTGTGCTTTGCTTTGAGACCATATGATAAAAGGGGTCCTGACTCAATGCAGGGCCCAGCTCACAGCATTATGTGCAATTATGGACATTTTTTGCCTAAAGTGCTTATACATTACTTAGAAGTGGTAGGTATACAGACCTTTTGTTTCAAGTTCACATAACTTCATCATAACCACAGGAAACATTGTCTTACACTTGATTGTTAACAGAGAAGACAACACAGCTAGTCCATTGATTGTCATGACAGAAGTGCTGTAATTTAGTAGTGATGACACATTGTTAAAGGCACAGTTCACCCAAAAATAAAAATTCGGTCATCATTTGCCCACCCCCGAGTTGTTCCAAATCTGTATAGATTTATTTTATCTCATGAAACAGAGAGAGATATTTGGAAGATGCTTGTAACCAAACAGTACTTGGTCACCGTTGAGTGACATAGTAGGAAAATGACAATGGTGGTCAAAAGTGCCCCAGAACTGTTTGCTTCCCTACATTCTTGAAAATATTTTATTTTGTGTTCAACGGAACAAAGAAATGTATAAAGCAATTTTTATTTGGGAATTGTCATTGAATTATAATGTTTTTTTTAATGCGTTCTATTGTCTTTTGTCGCATCGTGCCGTGTCCGGTGTAGAAACGGTGTCAAAAATAAAGGTGCATAAAAGGTTCTTCACAGTGATTAACTAGTGTTGGTGCACACAAAAAATCTTTCATTTCCTTTTTTTTTTATTCTTTTCGTACCTTTCTAATCTGAAGAATCTTCTTTTGCCACAAGGAACATTTGGTGAGACAGAAAGGTTCTTTGGATTTTAAAGGATCTTTAATGGTACCATTTAGACAAAAATAGGGTCTTCTATGGCATCGTGAAGCACTTTGATTTTTAAGAGTCACAGTCCCAATCATAACTATATTGGTTAAAAATACCCGAAATTTAAAAGGAGGACAACATTTAAAACATTTACAAAATGTGCTTAAAGCTTAAACTATTCAAATGTCCCAAAAAAACATAATTTCGATACATTGGTTACAATACTTTCTAATTCAGCTTTACTATTCCTTAATGGTAGAACGATCTCCAGAACTCTGTTTACCCGTGTCCCTAACAAATATAAAAAATAGATAGAAAAACTTTCTTCCAATATTTTTTCTTAAATTTTTCCAGCATGCATGCCCATTAGAAATTGTAGAAACTTTCTAACTTCGTGTACCACTTCTCATATTATTGCTCCATTGTTTCCTTCGTCTTTCTAAGTCACTTTGAACTATACAAGGTGTCATTTACATTTCAGCATTTAGCAGACACTTTTTTTTCATTGATTATACATATCTATGATCTATTGGAACTCATTGATTTCACTTCCCATAAGAAGGCTTAAGTGAGATGTCAATATTTTTGGGTGGGGCCAGTCTTATGGTTTGATAGGTGCCCAAGCCCATCACTGTACCACTGCTATCTTGTTTGCTAAAGCTTTGAACCCCAGAATTTTGAATTTTTAGATCAATTTGAGGATTAAGACTTGTTACGTATTCAAATATCATACATGCGTTTTATCTTTAGACTCACACTAGCCTTCACACATATAATACATATTGACCAAAATCAACCACACATGGATCTTGTGTGTGCTTTAAGGTAGGGAAAATGAAACTAATAGTTACAAAAACCTTTCCTTTCAGCTCTTTTCCGCTCGATATGGGTTTTGCCTAACCTTGCGAGGACCCGATTTCGTTCCTGACTTGCTTGTTTTGTGCAAGATTGAATTAATCTTTTCTCTGGAGATGTTCACAGTGACCCGCTCGCTGTAACAGAGCACCGATTGTCTCCTCGTTACAGAGCTGCCACACAGTGTTTAAGCAGATAGCGTGCCACCTTGTTCACCTATTATAGCTTGCCCACACGCCCACACACACACGCAAACATGCATGAACTTCATGAACCTTAGAATGGCAGGCTGGGAAGTGCTCCTGGGTCTACATTTGAGCTCTGCCCACTGCTGAGCATGACCTGACCTTCTGAAGCAGCAGAGGATTAGTATCTTTATATTCTTTTCAATGTTCATCCCTGCCATGCATCAGGCGTGGGTCAGCCCAGTGCCTCACTTCTGTCCGTCAGAGAAGTATGCACGCTTCTAAGGGAGAAAGGCAAGAAATAAAGCAGTCAAACGGGAAGAAGGAAGGAATAGAGCTTGTTAACTGTGCACCTCCATCTGCTTTAATTGAACAGTCAGTATGCATATATTTGTACATTAAAAGTGATTCAATTGCAATTAAAGGGTGCAAATCTATAACTAGTGACTACATCTTAAAAGACATTCAGTAATGTCCCCTTGGTCTCAATAAAATTCATTAGTAATTAGATGTGTTCTTCTGCTATTGATTAGCTGCTATTATGCTCGTATGTACAATAACTGTAATAGCTTCTTCCTGCTATTAAGTTACAAAAATCTATTGCAAATTAAAGCTTTTTAATAGAAATCAATACTCAACCAAACGATCCGAATGCTGCTTTTCAGTCCAATAAATGTGATAGTTAACTTGGCACTGACTGAGGCAAGGGGCAAATTTTGGTGAAATATTACAGTCGTGTCAGGGGATCCATTTTTGTTTCCTGTTATCGTTATGGCTGATATGGGACAGGAGGAAATTTGATCATATCATATTTCAAACATCATATGTAAGCACACAGGTAACCATCTGTAAGGCCATATTATTTTAATAAGAGCTCCACTGCCTAAATAGGCACAATTTAGCCGATGTTTTTTGTAAAAAACCCTCCAGCAAACTTTGTGTTCAGTCCAACAAGGCTTGTGACCCAAACTGCCACAGGGGAATTTGTGATGTTGTCACGAAATGTAGTCTATTGATTCATGTTCATAGCTACAAATTTCAATTTTTTTTCATGTTACTCAGCATGACTTTTTCGTGTCACCCAGCACCACTCGCTATGAACATGACAAAGAGGACGATAACAACTGTGTTTGTGTAGCTGCTGCGTACCGTTGACCGATAAGTGGACATTTTATTCACAAACAACATTTAATGTTTGTTCTGTAGACACTAGCTGGGTCTAAAACGGCTTCCTAAATTCTGTAGTTCATGAGTGGCATTCAACTTGTAGGGAAAAGTGTGTTTGCAAAAGAGTCAGCTCTTTTCCAAAATGGCAAACCTCTTTCTAACAATGCAATTTTACTTTGATAGTCTTTTTACGGTTGACCTGTTTTATAGAGAAATAAAACATTTCATTGAAAAATAAATGACATTTTATTGTTACTTTCTATCACTTGCATGCAACATTGAATGCGATATTTGCAGGAACCACCTCATTCCCAGATACAGCAGGTTTCCTTTTGCCTGCATTGAGCTGAAACATGCAGTAAGTAAGATCTTATACAAATATATATATAAGATTGATTTACTAGTCTTAGTTTATATACAATATAGTTTATACAAAAGACAGTATGAATGCAAATATCTAGAGCACAGGGTGGCCAGTGTAGAGGTAGAGATGAACAATTTGCAAAATCGAAATGATTAAACTTAAAGTTAACTTAAAGTTCAACCAAAAATGAAAATTGTGTCACCACTCAACCCCTTGTCATTTCAAA
Organism: Triplophysa dalaica; assembly: GCF_015846415.1. Classification (NCBI taxonomy): domain Eukaryota; kingdom Metazoa; phylum Chordata; class Actinopteri; order Cypriniformes; family Nemacheilidae; genus Triplophysa; species Triplophysa dalaica. The sequence continues at coordinate 9,220,383 of NC_079557.1, forward strand.
CCTGTAAGACTTTCTTTCTTCTCCCGAATGCAAATGAAAGTATTTTTATGAAAAGTTGGTAACCTAACATTACCCATTGACTTTGAATACAAAGCCAGTGCAAGTGAATGGGCACCGTATGCTGTTTCACAACATGCTTCAAAATGTATTTTTCTGTGTGTTCTGCAGAAGAAAGAAAGTTTTACAGCTTTGAAATGACAAGAGGGCGAGTAAACGATAACAGAACGATAACAGAATTTTCTTGAAGTTAACTTGAAATTTAGGTTTAAAATCTGTTTAGAAATATTTGGAATCAGTCATTTTGAAACTGACACACTTCTGTGAAGCAGGCATGGCTGATGCTGATAATTTCAAAATGCCCACATATTGGCAGAATAATCAACCCAGCTGTTCAAGCAGTTTATCATTAAACGGTACTCCATCATCTATCTTTGTACTTGCTCAGGATCATTTTAGTACACATCATCTAGGTAAGAGGGCAGTGGGAGCGTGTCTAGAGTATATGAAGCATAAAACAAACAGCAGTATGACACCAGCCCAAGAGGACAAAAGGGACACCATGATAGATGAAATGTAGCTGTGATAGATAAAGCGTAGCTATCGAGACTTGGGCTTTATTTGAAAGACCCAGAGATAGCAATTAACAGACAGAGAGAAAGAAAAGAGAGCGAGGGGAGAGAGGTGGCTTTCATCCAGGCAAACCTGGCCAGACAGGAACTGGAGTGGTGAGCGCTAGGAGCTCCAGCAACCTGGTCCTTTTCATCTCTTCATCAGGAGGGTTCAAAGCCACAGGCGAGCCTTTGATTCCATCACTGCCACAGCTCCCTTGATGTGGAAATCTAAATTTCAGTGAATTGAAAAAGGAGGGGGTGACACATTACACCATATGAAGAAATAAATGTGCCCTACTCCGCCCCAGAGCTGGTGCTAATGACACGGGAGAGAACAGTGGAGGGAGGGGGCTGAGAGGTGAACAAAAAGCGAGAGGAGCAATCTCTAAATGATAGCTCCAAATGTTAGACCACACTGAGCAATGTGATTGGCTACTGTGGCGAAGTGGGTACTGTATATTAGCTAGTGGTTGACATTTGACACATTTTTGACCTCTAGTTTTACCTATTCCAAAGTGCGGTGTACGTTCTCGTCATTTTTGTTTTTGGAAACACAACAGATTTCTTTGAAAATATGGCTTAAAGAATACAAAAGAAGGTTCGTTCGTTCAGTTAACACAGTCAGCTACAGTACAATAAAGCCAAATTCTTAAATGCACATGGCAATTCATCATATGGCCTCATGTTTTTATCTGCTGTGGTAGAATACACGCAGCGCAGAATAGTTTTTGTTCATAATCTATTATAACTCTCTTTGTGTAAAACAGTGGTGGAAAGAGTACTGGAAATTTGTACTTAAGTACATGTACTGTTACATTAATGAAATTGTGCTCAATTACAAGTCAAAGTACTGGTGTTAAAAAAGTTATTGAGTAAAAGTAAAAATTATTCTTCTCAAAAACTATTAAGAGTACTAGTTATTTAATGAATCAAGAATAATAATTTATAATCCAATTTTGAAATTTATATAGAAAATAGCTACTACTATAACACATCTTTGCCTCACTAATAAAGCTCATAACTGGATTCAACTCAGACAAAATATCCATTCAATGTGTTATTCTGTCTGTATGTCTATTATGAGCTCAGTTTTCCAGTTAAAACGATTTATGCAATTACATCACTGTTGAATCATGCAAAAAAATGGAAAACATTTGTAACCTAAAATGCATTGGAGTAGCTTTAACAGTCATATCTGTAAAGGAGCTGTTTGATCAATTATTCAACCACAAGGCAAGATGTATTTGACATCATTTCTTAGGTAGAACGATGAAGATTTTTACCTCGAGTCGTGGTCCATGGTTTTTCATGTCTTTAAAAGTTCAAAATACAGATAGAGGAAACATAAAGGGAGTCCCTGCGGCTTCTTTCGCTGTAGTGACGTTTTATTAAGCCAACCGATCGAACTGGGCAAGAAATTGAACGTTATTTACAACATTATAACTGGTAATGCACAGTTTGCGAAACTGCTTCGCATCACATATGTTCCCTACTCACTTCTAAGGGCAGAGCACTTGATGTAGAGACTTTGGAGAGAGATGGAAATTTTATCTCATGATAAAGCCGTTTGGATGAAACTTGGCGAACGGAGTGATACAGGAACTCAATATGTCTCCATATCTCGGACGAAACTTCGTATTGTGTACCTTTCCCGCAGCGACTCTCAAGTGCGCAAAACTGCCGTTTGATACGCGCCCTGCCTGCTGCACACGTTCGTCCTCCTCCATGATTAAACTAAATAGGCGACAGATGTCTTGTGACACAAGTTTCTATGCGCGATTTAAGTGGACGGGGTCACGTGACGGGACTGATTATTCTCCGTAGCCAAATACATGACAATTAAACATAAAGTAGAGACAACAATTTGAGGAAAAATAACTCATTAAAGTACCGATCCAGCACTAAAAATGTACTCAAGTAAAATTAAAAGTACACTGTTTTAAAACTACTTAAAAAGTACAATTCCTGAAAAAACTACTTAATTACAGTAATTTGAGTATTTGTAATTCGTTACTTTCCACCACTGGTGTAAAAAGGAGGCATCTATGAAGAAATGAGAATCTTGGATATAAAGTGAAAAGAGAATTAAATATTTGTTATTATATAATATTGGAATATAAGAAATACGAAATACTGGATTTGAACATGAACTAACAATAAGCAATGTTTTTTTTTGCATTTATTAATCTTCGTAAATATTAGTTAATCAATACAGTTATGGATCTCAGTCTTAGTATATGGTGAATTAAATAATGAATAACAATTACATAATTTTTTTTGAAAACGTCTTAGTAAACGCTGAAATATGCATTAACTAATCATTACAAATATAATCTTTTTGTAAAGTGTTGCCAAATTTGCGAATGTAAAGCTTTTATCCATAGTGTCTTAGTGTATTTAACCTTTCACATATTATCATTTTTTCAGAATCGAACCGATGACCTTTGTATTGATAGCCCCATGTTCTACCAGCTGAGCTACCGAAAAGCCTGTAGCAGTGAAATGAGAGAAGAGAGAATGGGAGAAAGGCGTGAGGAAGATCGGAGGAGTTAGAATGGAATGATGAAAGAGCGATAGGCGAGGATGTAGAATAGAGCGAGACCGGTGGGTATTGAAAGCGTTGACTAAAGAGCAAACAGACATGTGTTACTGTAATTAATATTATTAATCAGTGTCTTTTTACTGTCACCAACCCCAGATTTCATTCGTTTAGGTTTACCCTGCGTGTCTCTCGCTCATCTATACTCCTATAACTCTCTGTCACTGTAAAAATAGATTGATTTTAGAGCTCTTTATAACATGCCTCTCTCTCCGTCTGATAAGAGATGAAGGTTTTATTGGCAAAAGAAAGATCCCATCTGTCTTCAACTGCTTAATCATACCCCTTCTAGCCTCTGAAATGTCTCTAAATGAAAGCGTCATTTTACAGTGACCTTAGACTCTGCTTTGGCTTTTCTGAAGGTCAGCAATATTTCTCCAACTCAAATATTTCCTCAACTTATATCCTTAGCCTTTAGAAAGGTTACATAATTGTGCTGCTTTTGAAGTCGGACGCCTGAATAATTTCAATAGAGCAAGAAGCTGATATAGACATCTGTCCCTTTGGTCTTAACTAGTCACGACTACTGTCTGCTCTTAAACCATACAGTCGATACACATAAATGTCCGCAATTGGTCAAAGCAGCCCCTTTAAAACGGTTAACGATAAACCCTAGTAACTCCACAAATGCCCAGAGCAACCCAATAGCAGCTGATCCTCCCACAAGTGCGGTTACTTTGGAAAGATCAATGAAACAGAATCACTTGAAAACCACAGTAAAGTGCTTAGAAACTATTGAAAGTCTCTAACGTCTTTCAGCAGGAAAATGCATCTTATTGTGGGCAGGTGATGGAATTGTAGTTGATTTCAAAACTACATTATAGGGAAGAAATCTATAAGGCAAAGTTGTGAAACGTCTTCCTTTCTGTGGCAGAATATTGCAATAATCAAGGAAGCAATTATTAAAAGATCAAAAATAGAAAGAGATAAATGTGCTTTCTCTCAAGGATAGTAAAATGACTGGAAAGAAGATTTGTGTAGTCAACTATTTATAATGAACATTGCACATACACAATGCTTACTTTAAAAATCCATTTTAGTCTTATCATTGCATTTCTTCAGATAAGGTCAGTCTCTCATTTGAAAAAATATACAAAAGAAGGACAAAAAGTTAATTTCTGCTAATTCCTGAGGGAAAGTGACAAAGATGTTACTCATTTTCCGGGTTTTTAAAAGCGACCAAAGAGTTGCAAAACAGTGACGGAACACACTATACTTGCCATCGGATGTAAAGCAGAGGCCAAACTCCAAAGAAAAACTGCTCGTTGCAGCAAAGTACCAGAACAAATGAAATACAATATCCAGGAACACTGTAACTTTATAGAGCTTCAGGCTTGGTTTACTGCAACCTAACCAAATTTCCGAGCCTACTGTGATACTGGATCTCATCACAGACACTTCGTAATGTGACTTGTCCTCTGCTGTACTCGAGGTAATATATCATCAGGATTGTCTGTGTGTACACAGTGCAGAGAAGGGTTTTCTTGTAAAAACTACAACACCCGATTTCCTCTTGAATGGCCATACTGCATGGAGAACCCAAGTGTGCCTCCTCACAGGGAATAAAAGGCTTTGAGGGACCATTAAACCTTTTCTAATGTCACACAACAAAGAACCAAACCTCATATCTGAAGGAATCAATAGCTCTTCATTAAAGAAAAAGTTAATCTCAAAATCAAAATTGTGTTATCTTTTACTCACCAACATGACGTTCAACATGTTTTAAGACCTCCTGGCGTCTTCAGAACACAAATAAAGATATTTTAGGTGACATCCGAGTGATCTCCTCATAGATATGTTTGTAGTTGTTATCAAGGTCCAGAAAAGCACTAAAGACATTGTTAAAACAGTCATTGGTGCGTGTCAACGCCAGCATTCTGACTGACAAGCTGGAAGCGCAACTCTGATTTTACAAGCAAACGCACGGAGGATTTCGATATTGAGGAAAACTTGCACTAGTTTGCCTAACCATACGAACGGAATTGCTTATGCGTCAAAGTGCTCTCGTGAATCTTTTCCTTTAAGATCCACTTTCAGAAATAATTTTAATGGATATTATGTGGTCGTTGAGGATTGAAGAAAGTCCTCCGTGTAGGCCTTATTGTCAAATTACACACAGACAGACATTTTTAATGAGTCTGAATTCTGTAAAGACACATATGGCAACATAAAATAAATACTATGACTGCACGATATTGAAAAATGCAATATGAGACACTGTATACAGGCACATACTTCACTTACCCTATGTGGAGATCTGAAAGAGATAACAGTCCTACTCAATTTGAAGTCGCTCATATTCTCAAGGGAGTTTTTCAGTCTTATAGAAATGTGCTTTATAAAATGACGTGCATGCCACCTGACTTAAAAAGCTCCTTAACTGACCTTTAACAGAAAGTTCTCAGTGGGGCCTTTAGTTAAACAGCACATACTAAATCATTTGGCCTTTTCAGCATTTTTGCAATAAGAAAAGTACAGATTTATCATGGCTATGTTCATACCTGAAATTTGAGATTGAGTATCAACAGGTGCTGTTCTTACTAGAGATGTATCGATATATCGGGCAATAATCGGTATTGGTCGATAAAAACACATATTCACAAGAAGTCGACACACACGTCTCCAGAAAATATTGTAAAATTCAAACAAATCAGATGGTGACAGCGAACTTGTCGAAGTGTTTAAAGAATGGGTGCTTTAGCATCCGACATTGAGCCAACGGTCCGTGATGTCTGAGGCTGAGACTAGGGCCGATATATCCTGTTATTCAAAAGAGGACAGGAAAATGCAATGAATTAGTGCTTTGTATATAGAAAAGTTAAGAAACATCACCAATTTGAGGTTCAATATTAACAGTCATTACATGAATTAATAACATTCAGAAAGTTAAGAAATTTTAATAAAATCTTCTGAATCGGTATCGGCAGATATCACTGTATCGGTGGAGAAATATATGTGTACTGAATATGTGAACTCTAGTTCTAGTCAATGTAATGTGAATCAAATGTCTTTAAAATCAAATAACTGAAATTGAGCCCTCGTAACGGCAGATGCAAAATAAATCTTTCCATAGTGACCAAATTATAAATTGAGATGGTGAGCAGAAAGTAGATATTGGGTCTCATTCAGTAATTATTTGTGTATACTATTTATACATACATTTGAAGTTTGTATACTTTCCTCCTAAGTAACAATATTTTTTTTTTCTTAACCCTCTTCCAACGTTAATGAATTTTGAGTATTCTAATTGAGCGACCAAATACCTGTGGTTAGTAATTTGCATAATACACGCTTTCCAGAAACCCAGCATTTTTTGTCCAGAGTAACATGTGGAGAGAAAAAGAGATTTTAAAAAGTGCATTGATAGTGAACAGAGAGAGAGAAAGAGAGAGTTTTTGCTGTTGTAGGTGGAAGCCAGAAGAGGCTGTTTAAAAGTTCACCAGTATAGCAGGTACAGGTTAAAAACAAACATGGGATGCATTAACAAAGGGCATCAGTGTGGGTTTATGCATGTGTGTCTATAATAGAGAATAATCAATGTGTAGGTGTGTGTAAATGTATTTTTGTATGTATGTATGTTCACTTATAGCTTTGTGTGTTTTTAGTTGTTCTTGCATGTTTTTCCATGCATTTATGATTCATTTCATTAAGAAAGTTTTTTTTTAATTTGTGAAAACATGCATACACATCGCCAACGCAAATTCATGCATGCATTGTTTATTAAGTGATGTGTTAGATTCCAATGGATGCATAAATTAATCTGTCAAATCATAATTAACCAGATACAACCTTGAATTTCCACATACCTCTCTCTCTGTAAGTTTGCCCTCATAAATAAATGCAACACACGCTGAACTTGCTGGTCGTGCGGCGCAAAGTGATTTTCTCGCTGCATGGTATGCCAGTTGTCCAGTGTGGTTCTGTTCAAACAGCTGATGTTTACCCAACTCGCTATAATATATTTTTTGTCGAAAATGTAAGAAAATGAGTTCACTTGTAGAATGAAGTTGTTGTTCTCATTTAGGCCTATAACTGAACCTTGAGTCTGGACATATTTAGTACTCTACAACTGGACCTGAAACAGTTTGTGCCGTCACCTTGATGAAAGTAGATTTTCTTTGACTGAAAGCAGATAATGTGCAGTCTGCTGTTATTGATGGGTGGCTTGTTTGTTTGGCAATAATATGCTGCATCTTTAAGTGTTTTTCATCTTTACATTATTTTGATTGATGTAAAATCAAAATATATCTTCTACACATTTTCCCTGCCCAGGAAAATCAGACCAGATTGCTTGTTCACTCCTCTCTTGGCTTCGAATGTGAACTCTGTTGGTGGTGCAGATATGTTCCAAAACACAATCCCGAATGTGTTTCAATTACAGCTAAGGAATGTGGGGAACTCTTTAGCATAATTGAAAACTATAGGTGTTGGGAAACAGTTTCAGTGGCACCACAAGGCTATCCTTACCACTCAGATGTGCCAATCATAACAGTGTGAATAATGGTGCTGTGAATTGAAGCAATGGGAGGGGAAAGCACATGCTGACCTCCTCTTAGAAATGAGTAAATTAAGCGTCGAAGTCATTTTCTTATCTGCACCAAAAAAAAATTGTCTTGAGTGAAGACAGCAGATCTAATACAAGGATGATAATTTAAGGCTAGAAAGTGCCCACTAGAAGTGATTGGGAAATCACATTTCTATTACAAATGCTTGTCAAAATCAATCATACTGCTGCATGTTTGGTGAAGCATAAATAGCAGTCCGGATGCAAGACCTGTTTCTCAGTTTTATTGACTTGCCAGGACCTTTTTGATCTGTAATCTTTTAAAGTCTTGGAATCTTTGCAGAGTTTGTTCTATAGATGTATTGATTTTTTGTGCTTTTTATGTTTATCACGGAGGCAGAATTCATTACTGTATATTGCAATGTCAGCTGTAAAATATGTAAAATATTCTCCAATCATCACAATTTAGTGAAAAGGGGTTACAAAAATAAAAGTATATGTGAACCTGTATTTGCTTGAAATATTGTTAAAATCCGGTTAGATTGCATTTGGAGTTTTTTTATTGATGTAGAAAAAACATCCGTCAGTGAATAAAAGATGATGTGAATTTGTTTCTTTGCATGCAGCATTAAAATATGGCCTGTAACCTATAGAAAGGTGACCATGTGCCTTATTTGACACACAGTATAACGCCCTAAATTTTAATGCATACACTGTATAAAAGCTGTTATAGAACACGAATGCCGATTAGTATTTTTAGACTTTTGTTGACATCCGTGGCTGTCTCTAATGAGGGGTCCTGTGTACTGAGGTCGATGGGAAGGGAGCACAGCCTAAGCCACACAGGGTGTGGGCGAATAATGCAGCCACACATTAGTCCAGATAATGGAGGCTTGTGGGCTGCTGCTAGCACATTACTGCAATTGACTTCTGACCTTCATAGAGAAGCAGAAAGCCCAGCATGCTCATCTGAGAGAGGAAAGGCCAACGCACTCACATCATTTTACCCAAACTGCCGTTTTCGCACATTGTTTCCATCTGTTTTTATTCAACGTGCAGAATGCCAGCGGCGAGAATACTGACATTTATTAAAGGACTCATAAATAGTGTAAAACTGTAATATCTTATATAATGTATAGTGGTTTATGTCTGAGGGATTGTTCTTAAGTCAAATTGATTGCGAATATAACATCTCTTTAGTTTATAAAAGTGATTTTGTTTAGTTTACCCGCATACATTAACAAAATGCACGCAGTGTTATTGCACTAGATAAATAAGTATGACCGACTACTTTTGTTGATAGACATATTTGTTGATCTCCAATGTTTTGATTCAGTAGAGCGTGCTGCATGAATTTTTATGAGCTCCCAGAGAACCTGAGATCACAGCGTTAGTGTTATAAAACCAAATGAGCAGCCATTTGCTTATCTGAAATTGTGCAATCAATAGGCCTCCTCAAACTTCTGATGTGTGTCTGGAAACGATAAATGTCTCAAAGTCATACAGTATTAAAGATGACATCACAACTTTATGAAAAGCATGAGACCTAACTCCATGTGTTGTAATATCTATTTCCCTGCTCTTTCACCCGCTCTGTGCAGCGTGGTGTTGTGAATGTCATATTATGATGGAGAGTGCGTGGCCTTTCTCATACACACATGCTAACTGAGAACAGAGATGACCCAAACTGTAGCCCTTTTTGATGCATTTAAATGCTCATGTAAAATGGACTACTGCCAGAGTTACACAGCAAGAAAGATTAAAACGATGTTTTCAGATTCTGCTGCCACCCATACAACCTTTCTCTCTCTGTGTTTCTTGTGATCGGAATGCTGTTTTAGTAGTCGGTTTAGATGTGAACTGACATTGACATTTTTCTGTAGGACCCATCATGAGATATGTATTAATGAAAAAGCTGCGATCACACCAGGCTTTACACTCCATTAAAAATGCGAGAGACAGGAACCACATGCTCATGAAAAGAAGTTCAAGTTTGATGAACTGACCTGCTTTCATTTTATCCAAAGCGACTTACAGATAAGGGAAACAATGGAAGAAATTAGAACAACATAAGGACAACAAAAAGTAGAAATAGTTGAAGAAAGAAGTGTCCATGACTGTTATTCTCATCCTTCATAACCTTTTTTAAAAACTGTTTAAACACACCCAAATATATTTACATTAAGTTTGATTTTATGTGAAGGAACCTTTGAAATGGCTAACAAAACAGATTACTTGATATTTTTCTAGTTAAAAATTCTCTTGTCACGTTCTGTGCACAAGTTTTTTAATTCTCATTGCCGGTAAAGTTTTCCACATTAAAAAAAAACAAGTATAATATTCTAGTAATATATAATTCATTGACGTCTTTTAATGGCATCACGGCTTCGCTTGTTTTAAGCAAAACATGCTATGAGATTGACCGTTTTAAATGGTTGCAGTAATATGAATTTTTATGGCCTCATTTTGTAAAAAAAAAAAAATTGTGTTAAACTGTCAGTAAAGGTTTTTCAAATGAATAACTTTAAACATGTCATACCTTGTATAATATAGAGTAATAAAAACATATAGAGGACATTTATTGATACAAGGGTTGTAAAGAAAATCATCATGTTTGACATTTTAAAAACCAAGATTTCATGAGAATCACCTTCTTCATTTTTTTTCACAGCTGTATGTCTAATTGTAGTGATATAACTCACAAAGCAATCATTACTGCCGCATTTAAGTAATGTAAGAAAAATAAATGAAGGATATCTTTAAATAATAATAAATAAATTATATGTTAAATAAATGCATTTTAATAATTGAATTTAATGCTTCAGATTCACTGAAATGATGTACAATCATGCATATATTATATAAATTGGACGCCTTGAAAGATTTTCTAGCAAAGATAGATTTTGTAGCAAGATCAGGAAAAATTATGATGCTCAGATACGATACAGACAATAATGAAGAGTATGAAGAGAGTACAGAAGATGTCAAAGAGTGCATCTTTCCGCCCGTTTGCTGGTGAAACTAATTGGCAGTTAATGGTAATGAGATTCGCTGGATAAGTGCTTAATCTAATCTTTAATTTATCACTTTGTTGTAAAGAATTGCAAACCAGCAGTTTCTATCAATCTTGTATTTTTTATTGTGTCAAGGGTTAGCCTATGTTATGTGTCTTAAACCCTGTTAAATGTTTATATGTATACCAGGCAATTAATTAACTCCCACAAAACCTCCAAACAGCCACTCACTTTTGGATGGAGCATTTGTTTTCTCATTTAGTATCATTAAACAAGTTTCAATGTAATTTTGAAAGTAAACACATTTGTCTTGTTATCTGCAAAGGCGGGCGCAGGCCTCTGTTCATGTTTTTTACACCGCTTCCAGTTCTTCTCGAATCAATGCTCTGCCCCATCTTTACCTTAGTTGGCTATTATTAAACGTAAGTTTTAACTATGGCAGGGATTCTTTTCATTAAAATTGTTTTTGCTAGTCCTCATAGCAATCAATTATTAAAGTTGTCAACATATTTATACCTTCTGTGGTAGTCTTCAGACCATAAAATGTCCAATGGTTCATTCAATGACATGTCCGATGTGGGAAGGGCAGGATATTGTCCCCTTTTATACTTTCAAGTGTACTTTCCTGGTACAAGCCTTTATAAAACTGCCTAGTGCCTACCACAGCTACCAGGTGAGTCTAGAGGCCAGACTTGTTCCCTTTATGGACATTAGGCAGCTGCAAGCATGGACAGATGTCTTGTCTGGTTATTAACTGTTTATTGCATTATAGTGGAAGTTTCTTTCCTGTCACAGTGGGTGGAGTTGAGACTTAGACAGCGTTTATACCTACTGTTTACACTGCTCCGGAGTTTTCGACCCCCAACAGCAGGCTTGTTCGATTTCAGATCGACACAGTTACATTGTAATAACGCGAGAGAGAACCAAGAGCCGAATGCTTTTAAATGGTGCTCTCAGTACTGCGAGACCATCCGTCGATCGGTCTTCATGGCACTGGATGAAATCAAACAAGCCTAAAATCATGGATTACCTCATCACATGAAAACATCCTTGCTCTTCCTCGCCATCATGTACATTTTGAACTCGCAAGTAACCGACTGTCATCAACAACCAACTAACGTATGCGTGCCAATACAACTATTTACATTTGTGTGCGCATGGCCAGTTTGTCTGAATGGTCATGATTTTCGGTAGTGTAGTGTTCTAATACACACTTGGAAATGGCAGTATAAACAAACGTTTTAAACGCCGTTTTCATTCGACAACGGGGTAATGTAAACATCACCTTAGATCTCCGTACTGTGATTGATGCACTGAAATGAACACGCTCCTCCTGTACTGTCATTTTAAACTCCATTGGGACATGGTCAGTCTAGACAAGCAGTGGCAAGATCTCATTAATATCTGACAGAATTCAGCTTAAAGCAACCGGACCTGGCTTTAAATCTAACGACATTTCCCCACTCAACATTCACAAGTTATCTGACAGAAGTCCCTGACATTTAAGCCTATTTATACACAGACTGATCGCAGTGGGAGTCTATGGGAGAGCTGGTGTGTCATGACTGCATTGTAGGTTGTAGTAGATTTTTAAGATGTCTCTTGTGTTCAGAGAAGGTTGTTCTAGTTTGACAAAGAGTTTGACAAACTCTTTTGCTTCACTTTTGACCCATTTGTCTTTTGCCCATAGTTTTCGGTGAACTGGTGACAGTTTAGCCTTGCCATGTTGTGTATAAATCTGTTTATTTTTCAGTGCACTAGACAGTTTAATTTTCTTTGATTTGCACATGTTTGACATGGATAGTAAGGATGCGGTTTCACAAATAAGGAATTGAACTAGATGATAGCATTTTTATTTGCTGGTGCATTGTTTCAGCACACAATTCACTAAAGGAATAATGCAAATGCAGTAATGCTGTAGACATGTAGATACATTTAGGGATGTTGACGCAATTTGGTTGCAATTTTCAAGTACCATTATATTTTAATTCTTTTGGTAGCAACGCGAAGGTCGTGAATTTGATTTAACACACTCTAAGAAAACATATAGTTTATATGCACTGTAAGTTGCTTTTAAGTAAAATGTCTGCGAAAAGCGATCATGGAAGTCACGTGACAGTTTTTAACAGGGTCAGTAACATGTTGTTGCACACTTCACACACAATCGACCTGAGTTTAATTACTGCTGCCATGATCGCTAAATCTTCCCTAAATAAAGTCAATTTACAACTGCTATTCAGGCAGTGATATTATGTTCCCCTGTGACTGGCCGCCTTTTGTCCGACAAACTAACCAGTCCTTAAAAGCTTGCGTTGTAGAGCTTTGGTGATTAATATGAAAAAAATAGCTTTTTAATTATTGTAATAGAGATATATACCGAGAGAGATATATACCAAGCTTTAATGGACTTTCACACTATAAAAATAGCTAAGTTATAATTTTTAAAAATCATTCTAAATGAAGGAGAATAGCGGCGTTCACATCACAATATACAGGTGCATCTCAATAAATTAGAATATTGTGGAAAAGTTAATTTATTTCAGTAATTCAACTTAAATGGTGAAACTCGGGTATTAAACAAATTCAAAGCAAACAGACTGAATTATTTTAAGTCTTTGTTTCTTTTAATTGTGATGATTTTGTCTCACATTTAACAAAAATCCACCAATTCACTTTCTCACAAATTTCACAATTTGAGTTGAATTGCTGAAATATATGAACTTTTCTAACATTCTAATTTATTGAGATGCACCTGTACCAATACAGATGCGAGACACGATATTGTTGGAATCATTAATGTAAGATTAACAGACAGAAGCATTCGGTAAGTGGTGTTTTAAGGCTGATATAATACTTTTTAACATATTACTTACATATTTCATGTACTGTATGAGCAACCTGGCAAGATATTCTTTGCGTCCCTGTGATGTGATGAGTGCACCTTCAGAGAGCAATACTATTTCCCCAGATAGTGCACACGTGGGACCTCATGGCAGGAACGAAGGGGGGGAGAGTTTTGCGAAGGGTCAATTGCGGATGTTTGTCATTTGCGTCTAAAATTAACATCCTTTATATGGAAATGAGCAGTTCACACTGAAAATAGCACAGTAATACCCAAGGGCTTGCAATAAAGTTAAAACACTGGAGTCACACAATGCATGTGTTGATTCTTGATATTGCTAGGCTTGTAATGTAATCACAATTTTCTTTAAACTCCAGCTATGTATGGACTGCAGTTCATATGTACTCTATGCTGTTAGTTTGGACTGGGAGGCACAGCCTTTTGTAAGAGGACAAACAGATATTCACTCTTGTTTATTTTATTTGCATGTTTAGTGATGCTGCATTTTTGCATACACAATATTTATAGCTCACTGTGTTAGCAGTGCAAAGAGTGTTTGTTGTAGCACATATGTGACCCTGGACGACAAAACCAGTCTTAAGGGTCAATTTTTCGAAATTAAGATTTTTTTCATCATCTGAAAGCTGAAGTAATACGCTTTCTATTGATAGATGGTTTGTTAAGATAGGACAATATCTGGCGAAACAATAATTGTTTACAAAGCTGGAGTCTGAGGGTGCAAAAAAGCAAAATATTGAGAAAATCGCCTTTGAAGTTGCTAATCTGAGGCCCTGTAGCAGGCCATCAACTCACAAAAATAAAGTTTTTATACATTTACGGAAAGAAATTCTTAAAATATCTTCATGGAACATGATCTTTACTTAATATCTTAATGATTTTTGGCATAAAAGAAAAATCTGTAATTTTTATTCATATCATTCTGTATTTTTGTAATAAAATTTCACTTTCAAGTTAAAAAATATGCTTAAACCATATAAATCAGATATTAATTATAGAAATAGCAGTAGTTTAACGGAAAAAATGGTTTTATATCGAAGAAGCATTATTTTCATCACAATTATTCACTCATATTCTAATGTTCCTGTGCTACTTAAGACTGGTTTTGTTGTCCAGGGTCACATATACTGATAAAAAATGCCCTCTAAAGCACTTTAAATAACTGTCTCCCAAATAAATAAATGTAGAAATCCATGTCAAGTAAACAGACCAAAACAATTTTATCAACAATAACGTTACGTTTTAGCACATAGATATATAACTCTCAAAAAACATATTCTCTGCATCATGTAGGGTATTTTTTTTGTTTCTTGTAACGCACGAGTTATTACAAAACCGTGAGGCTGCACCTGTAAGTCATATGGCAGCTTACATGAGGTATTAAACACTACTACGCCAATCATTAAGTATTCATGTCTCTATTTCAGAGAAATAACGCAGAATTACTCTCACTTAATTAGAAGTGTTTCCTCGTTAAGAGGACATGCATTTTTAATTCTTGACATCTCCAGTGCTGTAAGTGAAATCGACGCCCCGCAGTAGCTCATTATGCTGCAGTCAGAGAACATGTGCATCTGTGCTTCTCACCGCGCTTCCTCTCAAGATGCTTTTTTTGCCTCCTGCTTTTTCTGGAATCTGTTTGCAGTTTACTTCGCGTGTGTGTACATGTTTGCGTTACCGCTCCCCGCTCCTGTCCTTTTTAGTGAGGATAGCAATTGCACTTCGTTTAGCATCCTAAAACATCCAGCGACGTTTTAACTCCCAGCATCACTTAACAGGGCAAAAAAAGGGCATACAGATGTCTCTCAAAACCAAAAAATTCTAAGGCGTAATGTCTCACCTGCATGTTTTAGTGTTCTGGTTTTCTCTCTTTCTCTCAATAAAACAACATGTGTGTTTTTTTGTTTTAAGCAGGATGTTGTGAGAACAACAAGATCTTACGAGTCACGACTACATCAGTATCACAAAGGATATTATCAAATCCTGATCATGGTTGTCTTCAAAGATTTTTTTAATAAATAATGTAACAAGTAAGCTTAAACATTTTGTTACACATATTGCATAAATAAACAATTTTTGACAATTGGGAAAAAAGTTTTGGGAAACCATCGTTTTTGGTTTTAATGATCAAATGGTGTCAATGACTTGATCTTGAAAGATATGTAATTGTTGTCAGACAGCATATATAACAGTTGTGTTGTGCCCTTTCATAACACTCACATGTGTTCAACAGACAAACCGCCGTCTGCTCATGCCACTGTGACAAATGACACAAATTAACATGAAGGAACAGAGGACTCTGAGACCAGATTGCATTATTAAAACCTGGAGAGAGATAGATAGGTAGAGTGACAAGTCAAAAACTCCATCCAACAGGGGTTTTCAAACTTTACAATGCGAGGGACCACCAAGTATGATCAATCTTCAGTGAAGACCCCCTTCCTGAGATACATATTTATATACAATCTGAACAGAAAATGTTTCAATTCAAATGTATTTGTATCTTGTATTAGTCTTTGTAAAGGCTACTTTACAAAGCCCAGTGAGTGGGGATTATAGTGAGAAACACTCACTAAAAAAAATATTTAGAGAGTATGCATGTAGTAAGAAAGATGAGATAAACACTTAGAAATAAATGTGAGCACTTCCAGATGAAACAGCAAGAAACGCTCAATTTTTTTTCTTTGTTCTCTGAGATTTTCTCGGGACCCCCTTGAATCATCTGGAGGCCCCCTGGGGGTCCCCGGACCCCAGTTTAAAAAACCCTGCCATTCAACATATGTAGCCTACTTTAGGCCTATTCCTTATATGACAAACAGGTGCTGTGTCAAAAAACTGTCAACAAGAACAAACATATGTGTTTGTTCATACATTCGTGGGATTCATGGTCAGTGTCCTCCTGCTGATTCTAATGAAGTGGTCGTCTCATGGTGCATCATGGGAAATAGTGATAGTGAACATCGGATGTACACTCAAAATCAGAGTGCATTGTGGGTAAAAAGGAGTGAACAAATGTGGGGAATGAAGGAATTCACTTAGGTTTCGGATGTACTATAAAATGGTCGACACCTGATATAATGCACTATATCGGAGATAGGGAGCAGTTTCACACACAGCTACAAACTTTAACAAACTTAATCTAAAAGTTCAAGTTTCTCCCTTTATAAAAGATTTCTGAACTTTCTGAATATATGTTGCTTCTTTTCAAGCAAAAAGCATATTTGATCATTGGTAACATACAGTGGTGTAGTCTAGTTTTTTGTTGTGAGTATACTCTGATCCCTCCCAGCCTACTCACCCGTCCCAGGTCAACAAACCATACATTAGCATTACCACACTCACAAATGCATAGAATATGCCACTATATGTAATCAAGAGCAATCTGAGAGTTTTATTTCAAGCTAGATTTCAATAGCCAATGACAGCTGGGGGAATTGCTGTCATTTTTGTTAATCACTGTCTAACTCAGCCCATCTAAGGCTACATGTAACTCTTAACTGGCTATGTATACAACCCCCAAAGCACAGGTTTTATCAGCTGGCAATTTTCAATCCACATTTGTGATCCATGTGAAAACCCATCTATAAAGTGTGGAGGAAATTTTTATTTTCATGCTTTTGCAAACTTGCGATTTACAAACTAATGTAAGAATATGTATTCATTACTTCTATTAACACAAGTATGCGATTGTTAGCGCCTCTCTAGGATTGTTTTACTGATTTATCTTTTGAATGTAGCAGAACAGAGGCCTACGTGAGGTTTTGGTAGAACAAATTCTTCTAGAATGAATGATATCTTGTGTTATTGAGAAGGGCTTTTTCTACATAAACCTACCCTGCTAAAAACAATATTACATACATTCTTATACTATTATGAACCACACATTTTTATTTTACAAAAAAAAATGTATTTGGCATTAATGGTTGTTCTATTGATCCCAATCTGCATCGCTTGTGTTTTGGGCAGGGTTCTATTATTTTTTCAGCAGGGCAACCAACATAATGTAAAGAAGATCATGTTAAAGAGTACATAACAAGAGATCATGAAAATTACATTTCATGCAGTGTGTAATGTTGCCGTGTTTGAAAAAAGCAGTCTGCCAAGTTTTAAACCTGGAGGTGAATGAATAACAAAGTTATTGGCTTGGAAAAAAGGGTCTCTAGCCTGACTTTCACAAGACTGGCCAGAAGTTCTCATCTCTTATCATCTAAAACAATTACATAGCCTACATTGTAGTATAAGTTATCTCTCCCTTTCTCGCTCATTTATTGATTTACCACACAAACTAACCTTTGTGAAGTTTGCAATTTAATATGCCAATAATCCCCTTACTGTTATGTTAATGACAACAAATATCCTCATTTTATTAAAGATTATGCAGTGGTTTTAAACGTCAGTAGTTCATACTTTTCTGACTCAAAACAATGTTGTAACATATCCTTGCTCTTTTTTAAGTGGGTATACAGAAATTCTTGATCTATTGTAGTTGGTTTACGGCGTATACAAGACATCTCAGCTTGGATGAAGGATCATCACCTCAAAGCTGAACTCTGCAAACATAGAACTGCTTGTTTTTCCTGCACACCCCACTGTGCAACACAATCTCACCACGGAACATGCCAATACCACAATCACTCCTTCCAAAACACCCAGGAACCTCCGAGTCATGTTTGATGACCAGCTGTCCTTTAATGATCACATTGCATAGACAATGCCATCATGCCGATTTGCCGTATTTAACTTTAGAAAGGTTAGACCCTATCTCAATGAGCATGCGGCACAACTCCTTGTCCAGGCCCTTGTAATCTCAAGGTTTCAATGCTCTCCTTGCTGGTCTTCCTGCAAAGGCTGTCAAACCACTCCAGCTGGTTCAGAACGCAGCAGCATGCCTGATCTTCCAAAAGCCCAAAAGGGTTCATGTGACACCCCTTTACCTCTCTCTCCACCGGTTGAAGCCTGTTACAGATTCAAATCACTAATGCTTGCCTACAGGACTATCAATGGATCTGCACCGGCATACTTTCACACCCTCCTACACTCCTACACCCCATCAAGAACCGTGGCGTCTTGTTTTCCCATCTCAAAAGGGCAGTAAATCGCTTTCCTGCTCATTCTCCTACACAACTCCTTCATGGTGGAACACTCTTCCTAACTCAGTCCGGTCAACCACATCTCTCACAACATTCAAAAAACTACTTAAAACTTATCTCTTCTGTGAATATCTCATTACTTGAAAAGTAAAAAAAATCAGGTATTGTTCTGGGTTTGTGGAAACTAGTTACTTGGTATTAGCTCCTGTTGTATTTTTTCTCCCGCATGACATATCGCTGTATTGCACACTGAAATCTCTGTAAGTTGCCTTGGATGAAAGTGTCTGCTAAATGACTAAATGTAAATGTAAATCACTTAGACTACACCACTGGTAACATACTCTATTCTACATGTTGTTTCCTCTTTCCTTGCCGATGCGCTTTGAAATGTGCCTGAAAAGAAGTTAAGAGATGACCACATATGTCAAACTAGTTATCTTTAATCACTATCGGGTGGTGACTTACTCTGCACCTATACGAACACAAAGGCCACCAAGGATTTTCATTTATCAGATCATTTGGCTAATGTGAAAGGACAGGCATAGCTAAAGCAAGGTGTGCATGCTTATTTAAAAAAGGCCGTCATGATCAAGGTCAAAGAGACCCATTTATTTGCATGATGCTGACTTTAAACTTGAAATCTGCTTCTCAATGTTTAGGACCACCCTCTAGAGGTGGTTGATTGGAAAGGTAAACGATAGATAGAAAGAGACATGCAGAAAAAAGCTTGTTGCATTTGAATAAGAGCTGAGCTCTGGTATTTAACCATTGACTGCAACATAATTCTCAAGGACTGCTTCCCATAATTGCTTACATAAACGTTTCAATGTGTCTACTTCGCAGAAGAATAAAAGCAAAGCAGGAAAGACCATAGCCGCCAGCATATATCAAAATATGTTCTTCTGTGCCAAAAATAAATGTAATATTTTTCTCCCTCTTGTTTTCCAGGGACTATATACGTGCATACATTTCCGATTATTACACAGTCGGATCAATATCGTAGCTCCTAGCTCGCAGTCCTGACCGTCCGTGTCTTTGCAGAATGAGCCTCGATGTATCATATCTTTCTTACCCACAGCTACAGTTAATTATTGATAGTTTCCTTCTTTTTCCAAGCGGTTCTGTCAGTCAAAGCACAGTGGACTTGCAGCGACTTGGCGTCGCGAGCGAGATAGTGAGATTCATGCCAAAAGAAATCATGTGTCATTGTTCACACATGGCCACCTCAATATCTCACCCGCCATATTCTGTTTGATATTCCACTGATCACGTTGCTCGCTATACAGGGCTCCGTGATGGCTTCTATTAAGGGTTCTGGATCCAATTTACGCTCTGCCAGGGCCCTCACATTGTAGTACCACTGCACTACTATCTAACACAGATTTAAAGATTGTACGAGCACATGGTGTAATGCAAACCATGGTTTCACGCTATGGATAGGAAACACATCACGAAGGGAAGCTGCTGTGAAGTACAGCTGTGGAAAGCTGCCATAAATAAATCCGTACAAAGCAGAACGGATTGTTAATGTGGTGTCAAGATGCTGTTTTGAGTGTCGCTAGTGCACAGAATTAGCTTTTAAGACTGTGTTTATTGTCTTCAGGAATTAGGCCTTAATGTTCACTTGTTATTTTTGTGATATTTTAATTCATTTAAAAACAAAATTCAGAGGCCAGATTTTCAACGGAGTTTAATTATATACACTCAAGTGTTGTTGCCAAGTCTCCGGTTTTCAAGAAGAAATTGTGTGTAATGCATAACTGTGATTATTTTCATATTTTCAGTGTTTGTATTTCAGATGGGGTCAGATAGTTTATATTTTTTTATTTGACCGTTTTTTAGATATGGCAACCCTTGTTCTTGGTATGATTTAAATACGAATCACCCTTAATGCTTAGCCTTATATTTACATTAGTCAGGGTTATTCACTTTTTTTAAATCTAGTAAGTGCAAAATGTTATTCAGGCACGGAAATGAAAACTGATTTTCTTTCCATTTTGTTCACAACGGGTAATTTGAGGAAGAACAGTTCTGATAATATTAGTTTAGGAAGATGTCTATGTATATATATGTTGAACATTATTTTACTCCAGAATTATATGAAAAACTAACCAACTAAAATAAATGAAAGGTTAGGGTTAAATGTCCCCCCATTGAGGGAGAAAAAGTAAGCTTTTCCTTGTCTGGCAAATAATGTGAATGTGCACATTGCAGCCAGTGCAAACCTCCAATGTTTGAGCATATAATCATTGGTGAACAGAGAATGAATGTTCATTTGAGGATGTTCACGACCGAGAATGCTGCTGATACACAGCTGTCTGTATGGTCAATGTTTGCATATGTACTTGTTCAATGATGCTTCATCTCATGTCTGTTGGAGAACAACACTGGGCAAGATTGACATGTGAAGCAGGGAGAATGAAAGTAATCTGTCCTGTCAGTTTTATTTTACAGCTTTGATTTTAATCATCACTTTCTTTTTAGGAAATGAAACCATTGTACAGTACTAGTATTATACACTCCCCTTCAAAAAAAAGTCACCACATGGATTTAACTAAGCAAATAGGTAAGAGCTTAAATGTTGCTATCACGATATTAAATGCAGCTTTGCTAGGCTGACTGTGCCGTGAATTAAACACTTTGGGTTATTTTAAAAGAGGGCGGGGCCACTTGATATGTCTCGTGCTCTCTGCATTTTTCAAATTTGAAATTGACTCTTCGCAAGCAGTTTGATTGAAAGGTGATCTGACCAATCATAACGCCGATATTATGTACCCCTGTGACTGAGTACCATTTTGTCCAACAAACAAACCGGTCAGACAAACCTGGCATAGTAGAGCTTTGGTGATTAAAATGAAAAAAAAAAATATTGTAATAGTAAACAGAGAGATACTGTATATACAAAGCTTAAATGGACGTTAACACTATAATGTTAAACAGTTGCAAAATGCTATATACAGTAGCACCATTTCCGTATAAAGAACCTGTCAAGCCTCTTTATGGTTCTTCAGCAGTTCTATATAGCAGGGAACTGCCAAACTTTTCAGCCCACGACCCCCAAAATAACAAACAAATAACAGAGACCCCAACTTTCCTCAGAGGTGGTTAAAGTTTACAAACGTTGGGTCTATCCAAACACTCGCATAATGACAACACAAAAGAACACAGTCGAAGATAATATTATTTTATTATAATTTACTCATAACTTTACTTATTGTACACAACATCAATGGTAAAAAATGCAAAAAAATGTATTTCATTTACATAATTTGATATTTACGGATTTGGTTTCGGGACAGCCATCTCCGAATGGAAAGTACCCAATTAATAATGATTTTATTTGTGTCAAGCTACTGATATTATAACTATTTTTGTGGGTTTCTTTAGAGAATAGATGGATATTAGTGAACAAATTAGATTTGAATACTTGAATGCTTTTAAAAAAAAAATTTTGTGCGACCGAGGTTGGGACGATATCTGTAGAACGGCCCTTACAAATCATAGTACTGCTGTATTTTTTAACAAAAAAAAACAGTAATTATTCCCACTATGGTAGTCAATGGTGCCCCAGAACTGTCAGTTGCTAACTTACTTCCAAATATCTTTCTCTGTGTTCAACTGAACAAAGAAATGTGCACAGGTTTGGAACAACTTGAGGGCGAGTAATTCATGACAGATTTTCCATTTTGGGTGAAGTATCCCTTCAAGTTTTAGAAGCTAGCATAGCTAACTATGGCCAGAAAAGTAGGAACATACCCAAGTTCAAATATGGAACATCAATTAATTGAGGACTTCTGTGTGTTTCGATTTTTGCTAAGTTCTTATAAGTTTGACAGACACGCTCTGGTGTTTCAACCAGTACAGTGATTTATTCAAGATCAATCAGAGGGCCGTATTAAAATGATTGATAGGCCGTATTTGCTCTTCGGGCTGTCAGTCAAAAACCCCTGGTATAGAGACTGTTCACTAAGTACCTTGTTAGTGGCATATTGGTTAAAAGAAGGAGGTATGATTTCAGCTCATGGGTCACCAATATATAATATTTTTGCCGAATATACAGTAATCACGCATACTATAAGGTTAAACGTATAAGTATAAGAGAAACGCACAAGCATGCACCGTCATACACGCTTGTCTCTCTCGAATGTTCATATATTTGCAATGAGTGTATATTAAAAGCGGCTATTCCCGCGTCTCGTGAGAACAGTAAAATGAGACGCAGGAAACACAGGAGAGCGAGGCATGAGAAATGAGAAACTCTGACTACAGAAGGGAGGAGGTACTCAGATGGGAAGCTTCAGATGTATGAGAGAGAGATTGATGTGAGTGGGCCCGTGTAATATCTTTAAAGTGGCAGGCGGAGGCCATTCTTCATTTGTCTTCTTGAGAAATGCTCTGTCAGGGCAGCCAAAAGGAATTGGAAATGAATGTCACTTCCCTTCCCTTTCTGAGATGCCTGTGTTATGACATTCTGTCAGACCCGATTTTATTATTATTATTTAGGATTCAGACCGCTCGAGTTTACTGAAAGTAGCCAGGCCGCTGAGAAGGGACATTGCCTCACTTAGCAGCTAATTGAAAGAGAGGCAGAAGAAATAAGCGATGGACAAATACACACACAAATAAAGAGTGAAGCGGAGCAATATTGCCGAGCTGCTCTCTGATTGGTGGGTTGGAGATATCGTGGGCGGTGCTTGGGTGAGGGTGTGATAGTGACAAAAAAACTACAGAGCAGCTATTACGCTTCCTTTCATTTCTCTAGACTTCATCTTGACACATTTTGAACGTGTGATGTTTATCTCCTCTGCATAAATTGGCATCTCTCCCCACCTTTTGGTTTATTGTCTGAAAACAGGTGTCTGAAATGCGTGTTTAGAGCTCCCCGCTAAGCATGGGATTATGGCTTCTTGAAGAGCCCGGCAGTTTGACACCATTACCGATTAAAGGCACGCGTCGTATTCCTCTCTCTCCCCGGGGGCCGACTCTGTCATTCGGCGCTGTTAGAGATGTCTGTGTTTACAATACAGGGACAAGAGCGATGCTCGGTGACGGCGTCGCCGCAGCTTTACAGCAGAATAAATCTGTGCTGTGTGGCCCGGGGTGGCTCCTCCAAACCTATTATACAAAGCACCTCAAGATCAGCGTAGTTTATGGCATTGTGTGATTGATTCTCTAATCAGAAGCTGATTATGATGAAGCCCTCCCACAGAGAGCCATTAAACGAATGAAGAAAAGCTTCTATGATGAGAATCAATAAAACCGTGCAGAACATAATGCGGTATGATGATGCTAGACGACACTTTCTTTTCCTTCAGTCGACATCGGACCGTCTATTAGTCTCTGGGGTCTAAAGGTAAAAGTATGGATCCGTGCTTCACAGTCCACATGTTTCCGGCCTCTCTACACAAGATTTTTGATCAGATTTTGCATAGATTTTCAGTCTGGACTTGTTGCAGAAAATCTGTGCCGGGCTGCAGATTTGAGCAGTTAGTGTGTTTCTATCTGGAACTTTCAAAAAGCGTATGATGTCTAGTTAAAAAAAAACACTTGTAGTGTGTTACAGCCATAAGGGACTCATCTCCTCTGTTGGACAGTTGTAATGAAATGTGGCACTGGTTTGCAGAGGGGTCAGAATGCCTGAGACTTTTGCTTGTGTCAACTGCATTCGGCTGTAGTGAACATTGTGACGCGACCCTTGGGATTGCCCAAATTAGACACAGTAAAAACGACCGCAACCCATTATCAGCATAGCATCACGATGTCTCAAGGTTATCATAATCTCCCGCCCGCTTATATCAACTGTTTGCGGGTAGCTTTCCGGTTGTTGATTCATTAGCAGCGGTCGCATGGTCAGATGGATGCTGATGGCTGCAGTTCTGTCACTGGCTGTCGTTTACGGCCCGTCTCCGTCTGCTTGGAGTGGGGAATTGGGAAGAATGAGCCGGGTATAGCAGGTGAGATGCGGCCCTGCGGTTTTGGCATTTTGTCTATGTTTATCGTGTTCCCACGCTGTTCCTCCTCATTGCCTCTCTGTAAGGCTCTCCCAGGTGGCCTTGTCACTCTAATTAGGTGACAGACGGCAGCAAACAATATCCCTCATTACTGCTGACATGGGCGACGCACATAGCCCCACACAATTGTTTTCCTTCTCATATACACGGACACGGAGACACACATAGACAGAAGAGGCTGAAACAAAGATGCGCACAGTGACAACCGTGCGGTCAATCAATCCTACGGAATGTCTCTCTCTTTCTCATCCTCAAACAATCATTCTGGAAGCCGAGGCCCTTCCTAGCCGGGGTTAAGCAGATGTTGGAAATGCTGCCCATTATTTTGGTACACGCCAAAATACTTAATGCTGGTGTTTCTACTGTCACTGTGGTGATTGGCAGTATTGTGGTATTGTCGTGTTCGGGACATTTCGGGAAGCTATTTTAAAACATTTGCATTTAAAACAATTAAAAAGTTGTCATTGTTAACCTGTCCAAACCCATATTTTTTTCTTTAACAGACCATTCAAGTTTTTGGAGCTGTCAAGCTTCAGAAAGGACGAAAAGTAAGTTAATTTTGACAGCATTTCTATTTCAGAGTACATAAATCTGGTTACAATTCTTCAAGAAATAAGATCCTGACATATATCCATTTTATGTTGGGGTCCTAAGTAAATAAAATAAAAAATACTACTAATAATAATAATGAATAATTAATTTTTTTTTGCTATAGAGCACTAAAAGTGGTTCTTTGCTCGTATTCATAGGGGAACCACTTTTAGTGCCATATAGCACCATATCTTGTTGCTTCAGAGGTTATTTAGGATAACCGAGGTGCTATATAGCACCGTTTCTGCATAAAGAACCTGTTAAGCCCCTGTATGGTTCTTCAGCGGTTCTAAATAGTACCTCAGTCATCCAAAGGAACCACTGAAAAACCACTGAAGCACCAAAATATGGTTCAATATAGCAGTAAAAGTGGTTCCCCGATGATTATACGGCAATAACGACTTTAAGTGCTAAATAGCAGTATTTTTTTAGAGTTTTTATACTATATATGTATAGTATTTATGTTAGTTATTTATTCAGTAATTTTTTACCCTAACATAAAATCTACTATTTTATACCTTTATTATTATTATTGTTGTTGCCAAATGTAATGATGATGATAATAATAATTATTATTATAATATAGTAATAGTATAGTCATATTTTGTATTAAACTATTCCTTCTTTTACCAAGTACGTGTAAATCTGTACAGATGATTTCTCATCACATTTTTTCTCGATTTTTGTATAACGTGCCCTGACATGCTTTGGGAGTCTGTAATGGTCACACACACATGGACTCTCTGTGGTGCTTCCCATAAACATTAATGATCACAATTGTCTGCTTCCATGCAATGTACTGCTATTAAACTTGTAACAGAGGAGGATCTGTTTATAAAATGTTGCATAATTATAATTTATGAAAACTGCCTGGTTCTGCTGTTGCTGCCAAGATTGTCAAACCTAACAGAGCTCTCGAGCACAGGTTATAGGGCGTGATGATGGGCTTTTTGTATTTTTGATGTTTTTGTTTTGTTCCGTGACAGGTTGTGTGATGTCAAGGCCATTTGATTTGCTGCTTTTACACACGACATACTGTGATTTTTCAGTTTATTAAAGAAAATTGGCAATTGCCACGAAGCACCTGGGTTTCCAACATACTTTTTTATATCTGAAAAAAACTTTCAGCATTCAAGCCACAGGAGTGGAATGCATCGAAAATATATAATCATCCATTTCACACCATCTGCATCAAGGCAGCATCTCAATTTTTACTCTCGGTGACATATTGTCAATCAATTACTTCAATAGGACAATATGTCAATCATTACAATGAGAATATTATACCGTCTGTAGGAACGCTTGTGAGAGCTGTCCAACATTTCAGCAACTTACATGTTATATTTATATATTACATATACTGTATATTTAGTTTTCTATAAAAATTTAACTTTGGGTCCATAAAGTTATCTCCTTTAAATGTAATGTTTACTTTTATGCAATTCTGTTGCTGTACTAGAAGAAATTATAACCGTTTTAAACATTTTATTTATTACAGTTTTTAGATGACTCCCCCATCCATCATTGATCATTTAGAGAATTTGTTGCATAGTCATTTAGCTTTGAAAGTGCCCATCTTAAGCAGATTTTTTTTATCATCTAATGGTGTACTCACACCCACATTATGACAGATGAGATGTTCATGTCACATCCATGTAGTACAACTTTATTAGGCAGCTGAGCAGCTGGGCCAGCAATGAAAGCGAGCAATAAAATACTTGAATATAAGAACACTTCACCTTGTCTCTGGTGAATTAACATGTCTGAGGGAAGAATAGGGAGCACAGCTTCCTCTAATGCTGCGATGCTTGTCCTTGCTTCCTTGAATTTCTTTATTCTGTTTGTGAAAGGAAAAGTTTCAGATAAGGTTTAGACCGGATGAATTCAAAGCCTCCAAAACACCTTCTAAAATAGCTCTATTATAAATGAGGTTCAGGGGCAGTTTGCTTCACTGACTGCGTGTTTTGTTACCTGCACATTTTTGTGCTTTATAGGGCCAGACTGGAAGAACTCTCCTTCAAGGTAGTTAAATCAATGCTTACAAGTCTGATATGAAAATTGTCTCCAGAACACGGTAGAATTTATGATTCACCATAACTTAATGTCTTTTCACCCCGCTCCAAAATCTGTCATTTATTTATACTTTAATGTTGTTCAAAACCTGTGTATTACTCGTGTGGAACACAGAAGAAGGTATTTTGAGAAATGTCCATACAATGGAAGTCACTGGGGGAGCAATGTTGTTTGGCTACCAGTGTACTTCAAGATATCTTCTTTAGTTTTCTGCAGAAGAAAGTCGTACAGGATATGATGTCATGGGGGTGAGTAAATGTTGAACGAGTTTTCATTTTTATCGCTTAATCAATTTGTGTGTTGCATGTAATCCATTAGGTCGCCAAGGCCTTTAGAGATTTTAGAGTGTTTGAGCGACAACGTATGGTTCCAATAAAATATGGCAGATTGCGGTAGTCTGCAGCGTCCTCCACCACCCAACACTCACAACCGGTATGAATTTGTAATTGCGCTTGCACAATGCGTTTTCAATAAACTGTGCAATGAGTGGGCGCAGTTTATTCTTTGTGAATTTGCCCCTTTTTTCACTTGCTATCTTCTTTTTACCCACTTTTCAAACATAGAATTCCAGATTATACTTGACAGTAAGATTACACGCATTATGAAAAAACTAGTAAACAGCATACCAAATATCCAGCCAACTTCTCTGCTCCTTGTTCAGTTGCCAGACCCTGAAACCTAAATCTCCCAACTCATGTCCAGTAGCATTATGAACAAACATAGTCATGTTACTCAAAACAAGGACTTATGGTCAGAAATTATAATTCTATTTGATATTTACTTCACTCCTTCATAACATTATTTTTAGAAATATGATGTAAATCAAAGAGTATTATACTTTTCTGTTTGATTGTACATGCCCAAGAAGATGGGAGGATGCTCTCGTGTATGTTCGTGTGTGTTTGCACGTGTGAGTGCTTGTTCTCCAGACGGCTGTTCTGGTGGCATACGGGCCCTCAGGCCGTGTGTGTGACCTTAATGGCTGCAGCATATGTCATCAGTAATCTGATTTAGAGATTTGGAAAGGAGAAATGGAAGGAAGAGCGTAGAGAAAGCCAGGATAAAATGAGAGCTCCAGTATTACTCTGGATCCTTGTCTCAAGGGACGTGCATATGTAATATTCAGATCTAGGTCATGCCGGAGTATAAAGTTCTTGCCATTATATGAAGTAAACATGATGTGATGGTATGCAGAGGGGTCGTTGTGGTGATGTTAAAACTAATGGAAGCCAAACTATTTACATAGTTTATGAATAATCACACATCATGCATATGCCTGTGTACAGCTAAAGTAAATATCTAGGAGTAATTTGGAGTTTGTCAAGTATTATACTGTGTAGTTCATAATTATATATTAATGATTATATCTTTATCAATTGCATACTTTTAATAGTTTTCTCATTGAAACTGAATCGTAAAGTCTACAGTCTGTAGAAATGAAGGTTTACGGTGTGTTATAGCACAAACCCGCTCCACATCTTGCAGAGATTAAACTAACGGTTTAGCACAAACGGTTAATCTAAAGCAATCCCGCACATTAGATAGCATTCACCACCCCTTTCCTTTCAGCTGGCGTTCAGCCTCTGTACATAATGGCATCCTGGGGATTAAGTACACCAGCATTAAGCCACTTCTTTCTTTAAGACCCTGTGACTGAAAAACAGCAAGTTCTGACACATATGCATGTTTAATCCAACATGACAAAAACACAGATGTACACATCTAATATGCAACAAACTGGAACACTCAATATGTTTGTGTTGTCTGTTGAAACCAAACGGAAGCAGAACAAAACTGGCTTGAGGGAAACAGCTGTGGCTTAGTTATGTAAAGAGTTAATCTTTAAAACCACAACTTTTATCGAAACACACAACAAAGGAAACATTTTGACCTCAGATTGGTGTCTGCAAGCCTGACGGCTCTTTGTATCGTTACAATCGGTGAGGTCATCCACAGACAGACACCTCAATACAGGACCGCTGCCCCGTTCGTGACACCTGGCAGATACGGGCACCTGAGGCGGCTGGCATTAGAGTCAGGGCCAAAGCCAACTGCAAACCATCAACAGCTGACTTTACTTCACTCCAGGCAATTTCCATCTGGGTATTGTAGTCTTAACAATTTGACCTCTGTAGTCCCTGCATTAAGGAAAAAGTAAATGCATCTCATTAGTTGATCTGGATCGTTGGTTTTCGGCAATGTTTTTCAGGAGGCCCCTAACAGAATGTGTTTGTTCTTTTCCCGGCCTTCGATGCCTAACTCAATTAATCAAGTGCTGACTGAAGACAAGAGATTGAACCGATTGATTTTACTGTGTTAGTTTAACATTGAAACGATCTGTCAGGATGGGTTTTCAATTGTAAATTCCGTAGGTTTAGACATCACACTTGTTTTACAAGAGCATTGTATAAAATCATAACTAACCTATTTACTTTCTATCCAGATGTTTTTTTTTTAGAAAAGGCAAAATTAAAAGGTAAAGTCTCATCAATGGCAAAAAAGTAGATCATATAAATGTGAAATACTTGCTAATTATTGTTAATGTACATGTCTAATGCACGTGCTTCTCTATCAGTCAAAGGTTTTGAAATACTTATCTTTTAGAATTTAAGAAAACTCATACTAAGAAATAATATGTTACACTATAAAGGTCATAGCGAGCACATTTTCTGAAAGCTGGAACCCTTTTATTAGTTATTTTTATGATTATACGAATTCTTCTTCTTTTGTCGGTCAATCTGATCATAAAGATGTCCTTATGATGGTGACTTGATTTTGATTAAAATATAGAGTACAAGTATGTGCACTGTTTTTACATAATTTATATTTGAAATGTCTCGTTTGTTGATGTAAATATGTACAAAGGTGATGACTTTTATTTGTTATTTTTTTCAAAACTTTGATTAGACTCTATAATTACATATAGGCCTATTGAATGTTTTGTTTTGGGATTAGGATAGTGTAGGGGAATAATGTTTCTGTTCTCCTGTATTTGTATCCTTTCATTGTTATAAAAATTCTATAAACAGATTAAGCAAAAAAAACATATATACATAAATTATTTAAATACATGTACAATAATTTAAACTATATATAAATATTTATATATCTATTTTAAATATATGAATTTTTATTCTGGATGACTAATCGCTTAACAGCCCTAAAATAAATCAAAACTATGTTATATTTTAGCATCTTCAACGTTGCAACTCTTTGACTAGCATTTGTGAAAGCGTTCACTTGCCATTCTATCCCCCAGCTTCTTTGTCTCTCCATGGGAAGTGTTTTAAAGAGTATTGAAGGAGTTCCCAATCTATTCAGGGCTCTTATTGGCTGCTTTCTTCATTATTTGGTCCAAGTAATCCCTTAAAAAATATATATGTATTAAAATTAAATTTTACATAAATTAAATTTATATTTTGAACAATTGTGTTTTGGCTACAAAAGGGATTTCAAACATGTAAGCATACTACTTGAGATTAAAATATATTTATATATTTTTTAACGTATTAGTTAAGTGTTTCCAAACTTTTGACCGGTACTACTTGTGCAGAGATTTACCTTTATATATTACTCTACAGAAAAAAATGTTTCCAAACCTAATCAAGCGTAAAAACATTGTCAGTTATTCCACTTGAGCTATTGAGAAATGTTATGTAATTATGTAATTAAGCCTTATACATTTTTAGCCATAATTTAGCAAACCTAATTCTGGTACGTCACACACACTTTTCACTGCTTCTGATGGATAAAATCAAGTCCCATCGTACATGTATTATTTTTCAGTTTTGCTCAAAAACATGTCAGAAAGCAGAAGTAAATGGGTTGTGCAATTCACGCTGACTTTAAAATAGAAATTTCTCGATGCTCCTCATAGCATATGTGGCTATGCCTGTCTGCTGCAGCGGTTTTGACGCCGCTCGGCACACGATCTGGCAACCCACTGCGTAGCTCACAGACACTGTAAACACTCGCAGCAATTCTCATTATATTCATTTGAATCTCTGAAATGTTTATATCATGTCTTACAATATGAAGCAGACAGTCAGGGTAAGGCAGTGATGCTTTGCAAACGTCTCCATTTCCTCTTCTTTCTCTCAATCCATCCTCAGTCTGTCTGTCTAACTCGCTCTGTCTATACGTCTTCGTATGTCTTGGACCCAAATACATATTGACAGCCAACAAATTGCTTCAGGACTAGGCAGTGAGGTGCTTTACCAAATAGCCCTTTTTAAATGGTGTGCAGATGGCTGGTTTAGCCCATATTAAGATTTTCAGAAAAAAAATGCAAATCCAAGTTTATCCCCAAGACAACCAGGATTAAGTGTGTGTGTGAGGGGGGTCTTATTGTCATAATTGGCTTGTTTCCATGCAATTTGCTGTTTTATTACTTGAATAGGTTGGTGAAAATGACACATTCTCTACTCTGGATTTTGCCAGCTTTTATTGGAATACAGCATTGTTGGTTTAAAATGACAGCTCACTCAAGGCTACAGTTCAATAGGCGCTGCTGATTTGATTTGACTGAAATCATAGATGCATCTGCTGCTCATTTATGGCAGTGAGGCACAGTTACAGCAGTAATAGCTTCTGTCAAACTATTAAAACTCTAACCTAGCATGCAGAAATAAAAAACATTCTTTTTTTAATTACTTTTCTACTAGTTTTGTCAATGT
Organism: Triplophysa dalaica; assembly: GCF_015846415.1. Lineage (NCBI taxonomy): Eukaryota > Metazoa > Chordata > Actinopteri > Cypriniformes > Nemacheilidae > Triplophysa > Triplophysa dalaica. The sequence goes on from NC_079557.1 coordinate 9,252,412, forward strand.
CATTGATATTGAAATCAGTTTTTTATGGAATCTCTATCCTCATTGTGAAATGTCTGATTTGGGCAATTTTGTTCTTGTCACTTTGTACTCGTGACAGGTACCCATTGACTCGCATTGGTGTTATGTCCGTACAGTAGAAGTCAATGGATACAGCGGTTGTTCGGTTACCAACATTCTTCAAAATAATCTTCTTTTGTTTTCTACAGAAGAAAGTCATACAAGTTTGAAATGACAGGAGGGTGACAGAATTTTCATTTTCAGGTGAGCTATCCCTTTAACATTTTGGCAGTACGTCTTTTACTTGGAAATCAAACCCATGACCTTGGCTTTACTGCCGGCTTGCTCTTTTGTATGAGACGAAGTTCATGAAAGCCCATCTCCATCCTCACATTGAAGCAAGAACTTAGACTAGGCTCTGAATAAGGGGTGCTTTTATCTGAGCATATGCATTAAGAACATACTTTAGTTCACAGTATTAGTCTGTGTCCTCAGTAGTCCAGGGTTGATATGTCACTGACACGGCTCTGCTCTTCTTTGGCTTTCATCTTTACAGCATTCCGGTTACTGGAACTGATGGGAAGATCAAATTAGCCATTGAAAGTCCTTTTGAAGTACCTCTATCAAATATGAGATTAAAGGAAAACAATGAAGTTGTTCCTCTCTTTCTCTTTTGACACGGCACACAGCCATGAGCCATTAGGAAGTGGACACTGAAGCAGATATAAATTCTTCATCTAATATCACACAAGCTTGGACTGAATGGAGAGATACTGTGAAAATGGAGAGGTAGAGAGATAAGGGGAGGGGTGGACGGGGGCAAAGCAATGCACATTAGAATAAATGGGAATTTCTAATTTCCTGTGTTAAATTGGATTTAGCGTGTTGGAGGTGTACACATTGCGAGAACATTCTGCTTCATTTTTTACATGTGTATGTACCTTTAAAGCAGCCTAGCATTGTGCTTGTAATTTCAGGAAAGCACAATTATAAATGCTCAAATACACTAGTCTGTAGTCATAATAAAATATCCAAATAATTTAAAAAATATATATTGTTCACTTATTTGTTCGGTTTAGGATTAAAAGATGGTTGAGGATAAACCAGAAGCTCAGAATGTCATCACTGTTAAAAATGCAAAGAATTTGAATAGCAGCTGACATTGGTTGAATTGCTGCCACCTATTGGGGGATATAAGTATTTTATTTCATTTTATATGGAAGATTTGGGGGAGGTTTGGGGTTTCTAGTTTTGTTCTGTTACTGGCTCTCTGTGTGGATTCTAGAAAGCAATAACAAAGTCCTTGCTTTTTCTTTGCTTCGATTTGTGTTTCTTGTCCTTCGGTGTGACACGCTCAACATCACAAAAACAGCATTTTCCCTTCACTCAGCAGACTATGAAAAAAGAAAAGCACATGTGTCTTATGAAAACTGTGAATCAACAAGCACACTATTGCCTTTCCACACTGAGTCGGGAGTCTGTCTCGGTTCACAGTTTACACTCATTACTCCTGACAACCCTGACATTGCTTCAGGACATATTAAATTCTGACATCTCACAGTATTCTTAATGACACCGCTTTTATTTATTTATTTATTTCCTATCCTTGCCTGTCTGCTATGTGAAAACGGAGTCTTTCGATAGTTAAACATACACAAGTTAATATCCCTTGGGGTTTCAGGGGCTGGTTTTTGAGGTGGGCTGGCGCAAAGATGAGAACGTAAACTCTTTCCTATTATTGATGAACACAATGGGGTCATTCTAGTTTACCTCGGGCCCTGTATTGGGGTTGTTTTTTGTGGGTTGGATGAAAACACTTATGGGTTTTTAATCCACAGAACAGCATTCGTTATTGAATTGCACTGCTGTGGTCCAAATGCTGTAGGTAGGTAGAGAATTTTGTTTAAGACTGTTTCAAAAAACAGCTTGTACTTCTAAAAAGTCAATGTGCCACCCTAAATGTAAGATCAAGTTAATAGTGTCAAAATCTACTCAAACGGGTTGGTTTTCCCCCAAAATACCAATACTTTTTTATCTAGCTTTGACATCAATCATCCCACAACCCCCAGATCCTGCTATCTGTAGCTGTGGTGTGTAAAGTGCTGGCTCGAATCTCCTATCTGTAACTATGAGCTGTAAAATGCTCCTCATAGACTTTTTTTATAGATGTACAAATCCCCACCGACTTTTTAATGCCTACAGAGCATGATATTAGAGAATAATCAGTCATAACTTGCTCTCACAGCTAATCCTTCCCACTGTGTGTGCAACTGCCTCTAACAATTACAATGTTAACTGTGCATCGGGCCTTTGGTGTTCTAGAAAGAAATATAGATCTCTTGGGTTTCTAGACTCACTTTTCGCTAATAGTTTCTTTGTATTGTACTACTTGTTTTTCTATGATGAAGTTTGGAAAGTTCTTTCTTTTGTAGTAATTCTTTAACTATAGACTATAATCAACACCATGCGAGGTGTATATACCATGGTATATATGTTTAATAACTGCATTTGTTTCATCTCATATAGTATACTGTAGCTCTATTTTTAATACACATTTGAAATATAGTATATCTTGCTTTTCTTTTGATGGATAGGTAAGTTGGATCAGACAAATCAAATCAAATCACTTTTATTGTCACTCTACCATGCACAAGTGCAATAGTAGGGGAAAAGCTTGTATAGTAGGTGAAAATACAGCAAAAAAGCAGCTGCAAGTACCCAGAATGCATTTGAATTTCAATACAATAAAACATTCTTGGTTTTACCTCATGAAGTTGGTTTTGAGAATGTTCAACCTGATCTCACAGGGATTCGTAACTATTTACGAGGTGATTTATTCATATATTCATGTTTCATGCAATGTTAATCATCCAAAAACCTCTATTTTTTTTTTTAAACGCAATACTGAAGCCCCCCCCAAGCCCACCCCTTAACCTAGAGTCACTTTGAAGAAACAAAGATTTTTGTCACTTCCAAATCAAGTTTATGTATTATTACTATTTTCCTTATTTTAAGATCACAAGAAAAGTCCATTTGCCTAAACATCATGTTTTTATTGTGTTATGTTTTTATTTTACTTAATAAAAACAACTTGACTGCAATTATATTGATATTACTTGAAATGAACAAAAAAAACATGCTTTTAGAAAAATATTATTTTGACTTTACATTAGTAAAGTCAAACAATGCAAATAATAATACTTTGACTTGTAGCGTATTTGTTTTCAGGACAAGCAGGAGCTGAATTTAAGCTGCTCAGATCTCTTCTGTACATTCTCTTCCCAATATCCTTTTTGGAGAAAAAAATCAACACTGTCCTCAAAAGCCATCAACTATCATTATCTGCCTTCATCAAATCCAAGCCTTCTGCCCCTGATTTGCTTTAAAGAGATACAGATCAAAGCCGTAATATTGTACTGCTGGCATATTCATCTCTGCCGAGGGGCGGCCCCCTGAAGACCCTGTCGTGAACCCTTTCTGTTGTAGGATTGGTTTCTGAACATTCATTTTATTACAAGCAGGATTGACTCCATCCATCATTGCTGAAAATTTTCTTCAGACCTCGGCAGGCACGCAGTAAAATCTCGAAAACCTTCTTAGGGAGCTAAACAGACCACCTTCCTATCTTTTCTGCTCCATTTCAGTTATCATATAACAGTGCAGCAGCTGCTGAATGATTAAATTTGACATTGTATACAGAAACTGGCCTGAAGATAAATCTCAGACCACACGCCTTATATACCACTACTGAACAATTTTAAAATGTTGTGCATTATGGAAATGGTATGTTAAATGAAAAAACAATTTCTTGTTTTTTATTAGATGGACAAGTGAGCATCCAAAAACCAGAAATGATGAAGTCCCTAAATATTTTTTCTTTATTGAGGTCGTTTTTTCATGTAATAAACTGAAATTAAAGGACGGATGCTAAAAGTCAATTAGTCACTCACAGTCTCACACCCGTGATCAGTCAGATGGAGGTTGATCATGAGGGTCAAAGAGCAGTCTGGTGTCCACTTCTGGCTCTTCATCAAACACTTAGCGTGGCCAGAGCAGTTTGACACCTACCAGCTGCAGTGTGTCATTTCTCTCTCTCTCTTTCTCTCTCGCCCTCATACATGGAGATATAAGGCTCCACTCACATTATGGTTGCTTTGGCAAACCCTCATCCACCCAGAGCTGTTTAATCTTTTCCAGAAGTGAATTTCTTGTAGCAGCTGTCTGTCCTGCACCACTTTGATCACTGGCCTGCACGGTGTGTGTCTCTTTCCTTTTGCCTGATCACAGCTGTCTCCGCTAGATGTGTTCTGTAGGACCACCAAAGAGCTTGTTCTTCATAGCATGTGGAGTGTACAAGAACTCATTTCCATTTTGGAAATTGTTCCATTGTAAAGCTTTTCTTATAAGGCCCCAACCTTGGTGAAATCTTACAAGGAGTCTGAGCGCCAAAGTTGTTGAGGACTTTTCTAAAAGTAATGCATCCACTCCTCAGGCTTCAAAGCCCCGGCTCAAAAGGGTCTGACCGTGTGGGGAGAGCTATCGTTTGAGAATAGTCTGTTCAAAAGTATTACCTCCATCTGTTAAAGGCACTTTTATGTCTCTCCAAAGCCTTTTCCTCTTTCCCTGAGCTGACCGCTGTGTCCAAACTAATCAGGCTACCTGTCGTCAGCGTGGCCAGTCTCAGTCTATTCATTTGGCAGATCCAGAGACTCTTCTGTCAGCCAAGTGACAGAAAAAAACTCCAAGCACTCTTTCTTGATGACATCTGGCTCCTTTGCCCATCAGAGACGCCGAGCAAAACCTCTGGTTCTTGTCAACAAGGATGGCAATCAGTACAATTTCAGTAAAAAAATAATTAAAGCACAAACATTTTATTTTAATTTAGTGTTTTGGAGACAATAAATCCCAAAAATATATAAAATGACATTAAGGTATATGAATATTGTGTTATGTTTATTATATTGTGCAGCAATGGTACATTTTAACACTCTAATGCTTGGCTTATTAAATAAAGAAAAAAACCACACCATGAATGTTACAAATGCTTTTTAAATATCTGTCCACTGCAGTGAACAGCATGCATTAGAAGATGAATAAGTTTATTTATTTATTTGTAGTTTTTCACATTCTCACAGGTGTGAACAATAATAAAATGAGAACAAACATCGTGCTAGAGAGACACCTGCGTTGGCATCCAGTTGATTGCTAATTATTATTATTTTTGAAACAAATAAAAAAAACCAAAGCAGCCGTGCAGTTCTCGTCTCATTTCCCGAAACATCACAGTTGCTAAAAGGCCTCAGTATTACACACATGGACCTCAGCAATCAGTCAGTGTCTGACATCAAAAACCGCTTCCCACATTAGTTCATCTCGATACAAAGGTCAGTTGATGATTCATGGGAGGTCTCTGATGGAAGGAACGGTTTTGGTCTTGCCAAGGGGGGGCACAAACTCATGCATCAAAAATCCCCCAGTATACTTTTAACTAGATTCAGGAATGAATTTTTTTTTGGATGAGTAACTGTAACCATGCTACAATAATAAATTAACCAAATCATTTAAAGGGCTAGTTCACGCAAAAATTACATTTCTGTCATCAATTACTCTTACGCTGTTGTCATTTCAAACCTGTTTGACTTTCTTATTTCTTTCCACAGAACACAAAAGATGATACTTTGGTATCCGTCCAAAGCGGTATTCGTTGGTAACCGACCAACAGCGGTACCCATTGACTTCCATTGTATAGACACAAAACCAAGTCAATGGGTACCGCTGAGAGACCTTTATTTTTGGGTAAACTATCCCTTTAAAGAAATGGTGCACCTACAAATGAAAATGCTGTCAAAATGCATGTCCCATCGCTTCCTTTTTTAAGAGTTTTAAAGCCCTGTCCCCATTCACGTTCACTGTAAAGAAAGGAAGCAGTGTGAATATTCTTCAAAACTTTTCATTTTGTGTTCTTTCCTTCATTGCGTAGGATAATGTAAGTATCTTATACATGACTGGCTCTGTTGCATTCACTCTAACTTCACTTTCTTCCTCACTATTCGCTCTCTTAAATTAGGGATGGCCCACTTCCATTTATTTCGGTTTTACTGTATTGCTCCTTCACACGTTCCCCAACACTCCAAAGCAATTATAATAAAGACAGTCTCTAACCTCCGGTAAGGTGTCCATTTGGGTCACAAATATAAAAAAATAGCTGTAATTACTTTTGAAATAATGAACGTTTGGCCCCTGTGGCGCTCCGTAATTAACATTCACTTTGCATATCTTAGCCAACCCTGACACTTCAAGCGCTTCAGGCTACTGTGTGTGTATTTGTGCGTGTGGAGACGGGTATAAGTAAATCTCGCTGTGCTATAAAGCAGTTGTGTCTACTTTGACTCATCCGTTTGACGCTAGAGGGTCTGTAAACCTCCGTTTTCCCCTAAAAGTCTCTTAAAGTGTCACAACTACTCAATAGGACAAGCACCACCTGACATAAGAAATCAATCTGCCCTATCATTCCTCAGCGCAGGTGAGCTGCATTGATCACTGCAGGTCCGGTATGTCCTTTGGGTTTCATTTTAAAACAACCCTAGTGTAATGCGTCTTTGTTTGCTACGCAGACGCTTAAAATACTGCGTTTTGTGTATATTGTCACCATACAGCTGCGGAAGACCACTCTCACATTTTCATTTAACCAGCATTTCTAGATGTATTGTGGTCATTCCAGTTCAGTGTCTGTTGAATTTTAACAAAATCAAACCTCAGTAGTGACAAAGTCATCTTACAGCAACATGAAAGACTGCCAGCATGACAAGACACATAGCAAAAATAATTTAGAAACTTTTCCTTAAGATGTGCACAAATATTACTGCATTTCTCAAAAGAACTTGCTTTGCCGCGTTTGAGGTCTGAAAAAATACAGAATATCATTTATTTTATTTGACCCATTTCTCCAGGTTTCATTTTAGGCAAATGCATGCAAATAGAAACATTTTTGGGGGGGGATATTGTTAGTAGTTCACAGAATGAAACAAAAATAAAATAAAATCAAAGATTTTTCCTGTGGTTGTATATTCCATTAGTTATGTAAGAGTCATTAGCAACCCATCAAACTAGCATGTTTTCCTCACAGTCATTACAATTCCAAATAACCATTGTCATTTTGAATATGATCTTTACATGATTATTCTCTAAATGGCCCCCTGAAGCTGTTTGGATTGACAATCCAACAAAACGCAGTGCAGGTTATGAAAAATGTCATTCAATACAGACACACGCACGCAGGCTAAATATGTAAATGGATCACAGTGAAAAGATAATTTCATTTCATTGCCACTAGTAGTAATACAATACAACCGATTAACAGGGTATTATGGTCTGTGTGTAGGCTTATGGCTATCTCAATAGCACTAACAGGGAAGAGAGAAGAGAGATGGGGAGTCAGGTTATAATCTTGAGGCTGAGTTGGTTTTGTGGGGGTTTTCTAGGGCCTGAAGGCAAAAGATAGGCATTGTGGCATCTGCTGCATTGGACGCTCAGATCTCTAGAGATCAAAAGATGAAAAAATCTGGTTCCCAGTAATATTGAATTCTAAAAAAATTAGAAAAATCTTGTTTTGACATACTTATTTATGTTCTTCTTTTCTATGTCCGCTGTTTTTGTTATTTTGAATAGCAGGTTCCATAGTAGCATCACAGGAGTTATTGCTTTATTGTCCATTATTGACGCTGTTCTCCTTTTGAGTCATGCAGCGATTGTTTCTTTAAATAGTTCCCTAATAAATTGTTAAATTGTTTAATAATGTAAATGTCTCACCTGCTTTTCATAAAACACACATTATTACTATATAAATGTGACGTAACCATGCAGCACATGCCCATTATATTTGCATTGTGCGTGGCAACCATAGAACTAGCTGTCACGACTCATTGTGCATAGCTGTAGAGGCATGTTTGATCAGCGCCACAGACTACAAAACCTCATCGACTGAGGAGATGCAATATGAGCCATGCGACCCATTTCAGTTCACTACTGCCAGAGTAAAGTTATTCTTTTTGAAATGCGTTTCTGAAGCTATAAATCAGAAATATGATGCAATGTGTGCGTTTCTACAATGATTATTTCGCAGTCTCTTTACTTATGGTTATCGCAAGAACTGTCAGTGGTTCTTCCAGTAACTTTATCGTAAGGAAAAGGCTTCAATGTATATTGAAGTTACTAGAGTAGAGAATAGATTTAAATTCTGCAGTGTGGGTGGACCAGTGCTGGCATGGTCGACACGTGAACTCCAGTATGTCATCTTAAATTGACACACTGACATGTTTTTCAATTATTACACAAGATCAAAAGTTGATATGTTCTGTTCACAGCTTGGAATGCGGCTAGTTACACAAGGTAAATCTGAATTGTAGTGTAGAATGTTTTTATAGAAAGATCGCGGTGCCATTGATCGGAACGAGTAAGACCTCCGCTTGGCCCGCAGAGATGGGGAGATTATAGAGACAAAGAGATAAACACGAACGCACAGTTGTCATTTGCATCTGACTTCACTGGATTATTGAATAGATGGAATGGGGTGGAAATCCAAACCAATGTGTCCCTGCCAGGCTATGTTCGGCTAATAGCGCATTACAGCTTCTAATTTAAAGAAAAGTCCTTTGCCTTCCGTGTCAAATAGACAAAAAGGCAAGAAGCACAAAAGAAACAGACCGGCCAAGTGAGAGATAGCGTGAAAGAAAATCTTTTGTCTTCATTTGTAGTTTTCCTTTTCTTTCCAAAGGCAAAAGCGAGACTTTTTTCTGTTGATCAAATGGGAAGATTGCCCGAGCTGGAACATCATTAGGGCCCATCCAGCATTGCATTGATCATCAGGGGCCTGGGAAAACGAAATGCAGACGATGTATTCATTACAGAAAGACTTCCTCATCTCAGGAGCGGCTAGCGGGCATACGGCTGGGAGGGGGAGTGGCGGCGTCAGAGGGAAGGAATGAGGGGAGGAAACAAGCAAAATGACTGAAGCCATTGATCTTTGAGCCGTGACAATAATTAGCATACCATTAGCATGGCGTGTAAATATTAAACATGGCACACACAATGTGCCATTTTCTTTTTTCGTCACCGTGCTAATGAAAGTAACCCTGGCTACAACCACAACTCGTAAAAACACCAATCATAGTGCAGATAAATCATAATTTCATTAGCCGCCTGCCAGATTCTGGATTCATTGTACGGCACGAAGGAATGGCGAGATTCGTAATTAAAAGAATGCGCCGTGTTGCGTAGCCTGCAAAGACTCTCGTCCATCATATATTTCAGGCCAAAGTCATAAGTCTTCAGCCCCAAGCAGAGAGTAAATAAAGTTTGGAAAATATACCATGTTAGAAAAATGGTCTTCATAAAAACACAACTAGAGGCAGCCTGCCTGTTATAAATATCTATGATGTTTTCTGTAAGATGTGAGCTGCAAAACAGGCCCACGGTAGCCAGAGAGGAAATAAGTAAGCATTTGTGATTGTGACTTCGAAAACGTAATATTTCCAAAGTTCTACAGTGTGTATTTGTTTCGTTTTGTGCATGGCTGTCTTTGTTTATTCAAGCATATGAACCTGCGCCTGCCAAGACTGCTTCCTGTGTGCACGCTTTAAAGAAAATATCCTTCTCATTCAAAAGCCTCTACATCTGTTAAGGCCACCAATCTGTTACAACTGCATGAGCTGGCTTGGCTACATCAACCAATAAAACCTATTAACTTACACATGGCTGCGAGTTCTTTAAAACTGCGACTGAGGTTAAACGCGGTTGTGCTTGGCTGCATGTGTTAAGTGCAGCGTTGTAAAAATAGTTGAATTCAGCAATCTTCAGAAGCTTAAACACAATGGTGGTGTTTACGTACTGTAGCTTGTACTTATGCACTGTATGGGATGAGTAATGTTCAGAATAAAGTAATTGCGTACGATTTTTCTATGGATACTACTGTACGTGCTGTTTTTGTTCCCCAAACAGTATACAAATGTTGTCATTTATTTTACATTTGCATACTTTTTTTTAAGTCTTAACCTAGGGCTTCTGATTCATTCATTTCTCTTGAAATAGAAGATTGAGCGTGTTGCATTATGGGATAGAATAGCCCACTCAGTGTGCTTTCCTGTACACCCTACCCACTTGCTAGGTCGTCCGTATAATTCACACATACAGAAAATTAGCATACTGTGCACAGTCTGCATAGTGCATGAAATAATAAGTTATATGCTTTTCTAAACACATTGTTAGACACAAGCAACAACAGACCAAACCATAAGACCAAACAGCAAAACTGGTGCAGACAGCTGGCAAAGCAGAGAATATTAATGCCTGATTACTGTATAAGCATAGACAGACATCTCATGCTCTATCTGATATCTGTCATGCCTAGCAGCTGCTTGTCACACTTCTCTGATTGACACAGACACCATCCACTGCTTTGATGCCTGCTTGCTGTTGCCACGGAAACATGTCGATATGTTCGGGCGGGATAGCAAGAGGTTTGTGAACCGCAGTGCAAACTTGCCGCTCTGAGCATTTTTTTTTCTCGCATGTGTCTGTCTACCTTTCCATCTGCTTTTCCATCTGTCTTTGTCTTTCCCTTTGTTTTCTTGCCTCTTTTCTTATTTTCTTTTCTCTGTCTTTGGGTGTATCTTGAAAGTGTGGTATAAGAATTTTAATAAGGTTCTTGGCCACAATGGTAGTCAAAAGTGCCGCAGAACCGTTTGCTTTCCTACATTCTTCCAAATATCTTTCTCTGTGTTCATCAGAACAAAGAAATTGATACATATTTGGAACAACTTGAGGGTAAATCAAGACGGGATTTTCATTTTTTGGTTAACTGTTTTATTAAGGGTGGACAGGTGGGGAGTCCTTTTTTTTTGGAAAGTAGATGAACCACTTGCTTCGATATGGCAACATAGCATGGTGGCTTTAGAAAATATTAATACTGAATTAAGTCAAATACTAACATTTCCTCTCTTTCGATATTGACAGCTACAATACATTTAATGAAAGTAATGAAAGTTGAGTGAATTTTAAAATAAGACGGAAAGAGGGAAAAAGCATAGATGGCGCATTGTTGGAAATATACATGACCGCAGGAAGTAATCGGGTTCTGCAAAAAAGGCACTTCAAAGGAAGTAGCATGGAAATGGAGGAGCTTTCAATTTGAATTAAGTCCCCCTGTTGCTTTAAGTCAATTGTTTCAGAGAAATCAAACAAAGAAAAAACAAAAACAAAAAAGATTTTCTGACATGCTGTCAGGCTGAGAGAGACAAAAACAGAAAGAGAGAAAATACAAGTGCAAGAGAGAACAGAAAATGTTTTTATTAGCCTCCCAAAGTCTGTCTGATATGTAAACGCATGGAAATGCAAAGGCATTACAGTAAGGATTAATTTCTCCTCCTAAAGACAGATAAACACTTCGAGGTAAATTGCTGATCATTATCCCTCTGGGTTTGTTTAAATCTGTTGAAAAAGCTTTAAGAAAAAGTATTGGGAAGTTACTGGGTGTATTCTACTCAAACTGGGAAAACTTTAAAGGACAGCCTAGGCATTTATTTTTCCCATGTACATCTTACTATGCTTTGTAACTTTAAACATCCACATTATCAGTTCAGCTCCCTTGCAGTGCAGCTTTGACTGACGCCTGTAAATCTGGTATTTTTTCCTCCAACTTGTGCAGTCCACTGTCCTGGAAGAATTTCAGTCTACACAGGCGCTTCACATGTTATTGATGTCACTGAAAAGGGAAGATGTGGCAGACCTTGAAGAGTTTAGTTGTATAGCACTAGATGTACTTTATCTAGATGTACAAATTCCGAGTATGGAACACCATACTTGGCCTCACCTCGCTTCACATCACTTACTCATTTAAGATTCTAAGTGGACTTTCTATTGAAAAACATTTACATGTCGTGCCACTAAATTGCATCATATCGTATCATTTATCATATAGACAGTTTCAAAGCAACACATCTGGTACAAATCCAAAAATAAAATCGTTTTTTTCTGATAACAAATAGAAGAACTTACTTAATTTACTTAAGACTTAATTTACTTTACGTTACTTGGCTTAACTTGCCTCTCCAATATTTTGAATTTAGATTGCGATACCAAGCTCAACCGCCAGATGTCCCTTATGGTCTCTTTAAATGCGACAAAACCCAAATGACCCAAAATACAGGACCCATTCAACAAATTGTTTATCAAATACAATTATTATACAATAAAATGATAATATACTTTAATATTAACATAAATTAGATAAAATCTAGTTATATAATTAGACACTAGCCAGACCGATAAACAAACACATAGCGGAAGTTAACTGCAGTCCAGGCGTGCCCGTCCGATGAAACGGTCTATACTTTAGTCTTTTTGTATCTCCCAACAGACAAGAAAGACTCTACAGTAACTGACATCAGCGAAAATTATCCAAATTCTAACATGAGCTAATGAGAAAACTTTTCAGCAGAAGCACATTTTGCAGAATCGCACCAATTTGTTGCCTTGCTTTTCCTTAAATTACATAGACAGCAGACAGACAACACACACCCACACAGACGTCCGCAAAAAGCGCTTGTCTATGTCTGTTCCGTGGCACTTGAAGACAGGGCCCTATCATTAGTCATTCTGTAACAGCAAGGTAATGGAATTTTCCACGGATGAGCGGGAGTTGTCACTCTGTTCACAGTAAAGGAGCCTATGAGAGAAGCAACGAAAGTGAATGGACAGCGAACTTAATGAAGACTGACAGTGCCGAGAGTCCTCAATCTACTCACATTCCCAATCTATCTCTCTGTCTGTCTCTCACATCCTTTCCTCTTAATGTAAAAAAGAAATGAGCGGAATGAATGTGCTCGCTCACAACATTGCTTCAATTGTTCTTGAGACTTTAATAGATATGTCTTATTATGTTGTGGTGGGCAGGTGGACTTCTGAGAAAATCTTGTTGTTTGTGTGGCTCAGATTAATTATTGGAAATCCATGGAAATCAATAGTGAAAGCTTTAGTTCTGGGAAAGCTCGGTTGGGCTTTATATTACGAAGCTGCTTATATTATTTCTTGAAAGCTTTTTGTGTAGCAAATCGGTTGAGCTAAGAGGTCACGCAAAGGAGAGTAAAAGACTGCGCTTACTCAAAGCAAGCCAGGTTTCATTACAGTATGCTTTACAATAACCACATGAAGTATGTGTGTCTATTGAGTTTACATTCCACCATGTAAGGGTTAAAATTATCCAGACCTTGTTAGCTTAAGTCTCCCTAGAGCTGGTTAATTATCGCATAATAAGAACTGTGCTGGGCCCCCCCCAGTTCATTTGGCCACTTCAGTCTTTTCTTGTCATGAAAACCAGCCCCAACAATTAGTCTAATACATTCAAATCCTTAATTAAAATGAAGAGTCACCCACTGAATATTAATAGACATTTAGATTACGTCTTGCCATATGACTAAAGCTCAATCTTGTCTTTTAAAAAGCAGATGGTTTGCTCTTTTCCTTGCACTAAACATACCTTTGGGTTTCTTTTGACAGCAAGTGTACCTCTTCTTGCTTTATTGAAATCTGGTTTATTTAGTTGTCAGTCAAATGCTACAGCGGTGCTATTTTAATTCATTTGATTTTGTCAACATGTTGACATTCGTGCTGTTGCTCTCATAAAGACAGAGCTTCTCGTTGGCTTTGTATTCATTTCAGTGAGCTTAAATACCAGATGGTATCTTTAAAAGGGGCCTGCTCGATCAATAAAGCCGAATGTCAGGCATGAAAGCTAGGATTTCCATGGTTTTAACCTTTTGGCTCAGAATGTCATAGACAGTGATCACAAAGCATCCTGGGGGTCGCCGATCTCTTATTCATTAATCTATAACCTAATGGCGGATACATTTAAATTGAGCTGAACAAAGTGAACAGTTATGGACATGTAGACACATCGTATCATGTACGCCCGTAGACGGGCAAACACACACATATTCCCTCCAGTGGCATTTTATCATAAATGCTTGTGAAAGATTTGACTGGGTCATGTCATAAAACAGAACCGTTATTGATTTCGAGCGTCACTTATTGATTGTGTGTGTGGGAGGGAACGCTTCAGTACTCCAATGCCTATTACTTTGCACTGTACCACTTATAAAACCTATTAGAGCTCACTGTGCCTTCAGAGCACCATACAGACCCACACCTCCGCTTCTCTTTCATTGACAGCCAAACAAATACATGAATAAATAAAATATATAACATCACAAAGAACAGCTTTGTGCTTTTGATTCAGCGTCGATAGATCCCGGTCCTCCTCGCTTTTTAACTACAAGCCCCACTGGCCAGACAAGTGCATCAATCACTTTGATGGACAGGTGAGTAAGCCACTCATCTCTTGATCAATGGGATTGATTTGAACATTTCTTTAGTGGATATGACATTTTCCCGCAAAGTGCTGGTTGTTCAGTGGTTAGAGCTGCTCTACCCTGTTGGAAGACATGCGAGAAATCAATCAACCATCTATTCCTTGTCTGTTCACTTTTTTATGTTCCGTTTCACTTCTGTGTACACACAGTCAGAGCCCTTTAAAAAGCTAAGAATTTGCACATTTGCATTTATGTCCAGTTTGATCGCAGTTATTAAATGCTGTTTCAATTTAGTGATGAAAAATTAACAGGATGTTTTGTAAACAAACACAAACTTTGACACCAAATTCTGCTAATGTGTGGCCTGTGCTACTTATATTAATTAATGTTTATTGACGTCCCTGAAATGGGAGATGATAGTGGAAGTAGGGTAGGAGGTTTGTGGTTGGTATTAGGATAATGACTTTCATCTTGTGCACAAAAGTATACATGTGCATCCAACCGGTAGGCAACGTCTGTATAAATATCTTACAGAGCATGGCTTACTGAAGGATCTAATTTAATTCTCCTGTAGATATAAATGCAATTATACTGTACGTGCAATCAAAGGGATAGTTCACCCAAAAAGGAAAGGTAACACTTTGTTAACCATGGACCATTATTCTAAAGTGTTACCCAAGGAAAATTCTATCAGCATTTATTCACCCTCTTGTTATTTCAAAATGAATTTCTTTTTTTCTGCGGAAAACACAAAAGAAGATAATTTGAAAGATATTGGTAACCGAACAACAGCGGCACCCATTGACTTACATTGGTTTTATTTCCTGTACAGTAGAAGTGAATAGGGACTGTTGTTTTGTTCGGTTACCAATATTCTTCAAACTATCTTCTTTTGTGTTTTGTGGTAGAAATAATGTCACACAGGTTTGAAATGATGAGGGTGAGCAAATGATGACAGAATTTTAGTTTTTGGGTATCCAGAATAGAATAGAAAAGAAAGAAATCTATTCGTACATTGAAAAGTAAAAACAAAACAGCATGTTTTAAATTGTTACAAAGTCCAAAGAGTAACGCGTCAATGGCCTTTGCATTCTATTAAAGTACTTTACAGAGTACACATTCAAAGAGTGTTGTATTGCACATCCACATTTAATATATATTCACATTACATTGGACAGCAGGGCATCCTTTCTGTTTCAGACTCATTTAGACTTTCCTGTGTGAAGGAAATGAACCAACATCTGATGATGTTTATTAATGATGTTGGCATGCAGAAGAATGTCTGGGATCTGTTAATGTTATGCAACTCTTGAACACACTGCCCTGGCCCCTACACAAAGCAAGAATAGGCCACAAAGCAGCTGGCCGACTATCCATATTTATACAGGCCTGCCCAAGAGGCATATAGCTGGGGAGCAAATATTTCCTCTTTATTACTTTATGTATATCTCCACATATATTTCTGTGTGTATATGTAGAGTGTACATGCATGAACATGCTTAAAACTTCCACGGAAATTTTAAAGGATTTGGCTAAAACGGATATTAATGTTTGTTTTAGATGTAATGCAATGTGTAAACACGATTGAATGGGGTGCCGCAACGATGTGTCATGCATTCTGACTTCTTTACAATGTTAAACGTTCTGTCTCCTTTTGCTTAACATGGTCAACTTGTCAAAAAATACATATATTACGTAGTATTTCTGTGCTCAATACACTCCGACAGCGATCGTACAGCTTTCGGAAAGTTTTTTTTGAACATATAAAACTGTTTCGTAACAATTTTTCTTAGTCCCTTATTGGAAAGCATGCGGCACGCCCACACGGCAGCAAGGAGAGCAGTAGGAGCATGCGCAGACGTCACTTTCGGTTGTGTGCAGGAGAGAGAGAGAGCATACGTTTGCGAAGTTCAGGTGTTTGTTTGTTTGCATTTGGGTGATGAATATTATATAAACTGGGGATATAACGCTGGATTTGGAGATCGTTTGAAAATGATATATGGAGCCGTCCATGAACCGCATGCGGTAAGTGAAACGGATGTCTGTGTATTGTTGGAAATGTGCTTTAGTTCAGCCTACCCCTCCCCCCTCACGCGCTGTATGATTTCGTAAAAAATCGTACAGCCGTATCTATCTTTTATAAATGTGATCAAACAAAATACTTTCTGAAGATACGAAGTATGCAATACTACTCTATAGGTACTCAAGATTAATATGAGATTGGCAGAAACCGCGTGGGTTAGGGCCGCTTTAAGGTTAAAAAACGCTGTATTTTCCACATACCGTGCTTGTTTGTATCTCCTCTTTGCCCCGCCACTGAAACTCACAGATTTTGCAAAGCTCATCGCTCTGAAAAGCGAGGTATGCTATGATTGGCCAGTTAACCAGTGCGTAGTGATTGATCGAAAACTACAAGCGTGTGATGGAAATCTAACACCTAGTACCATGTTTGGAACAAAAGGTTCCAAAGCAATTATACTAACAGGCACGCCCAACTTACTTACGTATGCATTTGGGCGGTCTTAGTCAAATCATACCACAAACTGTAGTAGATTTGCAGGGGTGTGGTTAGACGAGGCGTTTCAGGTAGGTCAGGGTGAGCATTCACTTTTAGATAGAATGCATCTTTTGTTTCGACACTTGAATTTTTGCAATTTTACTTGTCAAATACATGCATGGGCAACTTACAACACACCAAAGACACAGAAAAACACGTGTTCGCGCACCATATGACCCCTTTACGAGCAGAAGTCTCCAACATGTGCCCTTTGACAGATAGAACTGTACACAGAGAGTAGCAATGCCTCGGTTGTCATCTTTAGATTTTTAGATTTTATCTTCAAATAATTGCATAAAATGATAAAAGATTATGCTATTTTATTTTATACAATTTACATGGTGGTAATTTAGAAATGTATAAAGCTGAAAAATAATTTGCAGTGTCCGTTGTGAAGGCATATCAAGAGATGATGTTATGATTCCTTGGACATGTGCTAGGGATTAAAAGTTAAAATAGCAGCAGAGTGTTATTGCCTGAAGCAACAGTAAATGGATATTGTTGAGATTCGGTATATCAAACAAGTAGCTCTCCAGATTATTTGATCCCATCAGGTACCTCTTCACTCGCAATAAGGTCAGAGTTTTCTGCAATAAATTCAAGTATCAAAGCACTGATAAGATACTGTAGTTTATTTGCATAGCTTCTCTATTGGCCTCCAGGGACAAATCATATTTTCCTTGTAATTACTTTTTATTATCTTCAGCATGAAATGAGGCTTTAACATACTGAGAACATATTATGGGATACATTCAAAGTAACCACCAGTTTATGTTACTTATATGTGCATGTTGGGTGGATTTTTTTTGGGGGGGTTGTATGATTCTGTGAGTGGATTCGGCATACATTACAAACATCTAGCAGCACTAGGGCCATGGGTTAAATTTTAAGAGAACTTGTTTTTGCTTTTGTTAAATGTTTAGTGTATAAATGTGTAAATGTAAAATTTTGTTTAAATGAATGTTTTAATAAATAATAGTTTGTCTCACAAAAGCCAATAGACATTTCACTATAACACATTTGATGTTTTTTCTTCCAAGCAAATGGTTTGTGTGAAAAAGTGAAGGAAATGAAGAACGCTTTCATGTGTTAAATCAAAACCATTCAGACCGCAGACTCCTCTTCATCCTGAGCCATGTGTACATGTATGTATACACCTTCAGGCATTACACCACTGCTCACTGTTTCTTACCACAACACCACAGGAGAGTGACACTGTTGGGAACGAAATTGAAAGAATAGTTTCCACCCATAGCCACATGACACTGATTCAGTTCGACTATCACTCTCTTTATATACCAGTTTGTCTTTGAGAAAAAATAATGCTGAAATATCAACAAAGTTTGATTTTGGACATGTGTTTCTTCTGTGAATGCAGGAATAGAAGACGGAGTCCATGTGATATGTGTGTGTTAATGCATGTTATCCTGAAGTGGAGCGGTGTAGTGCATAGGCTTCTGAACATTTAAATATCCTCATTCTAAGCCATATTGTTGACATGGTATAGTAATAATAATACTTTTAATTAGTTGGATTCTGATTATACGAATTTTTGACATCCGTTCTGTAAAGCATTTACGCATAGGTAAATTATTATGTATTTTTGGCACTCCAAGCTTCTTTTTGATGTTCTGAAACATTTTGTGCATAAACAAATACATAGATAAATAGATAAATAAATTCATGGCATATTTTTATTTTTTTGAGGGGAGAAATGAATGTCAAGAAATATAAAGCAATGATTTCATTTATCATAATTATTTACAAATTGCATTAATAAAACAAATAAGGACTTATAAGTGTGAAATTATGGTTTCAAAAGTATGAATATGGGAACATGAGGGGTAACTTAAATGAGACACTAAACAGAAGCTGAACAAATCAGCTCTTTGCAAAGAATTAAAACAGGTTTTTTAAAACCCTGCTTTCGGCCGAGGAAAAAGGGCTGTCTTTATTTCTTCTGCAGTTCTTATATATGTGCATTAATTCATGTAACATAACATAGCCTAACAGACAGTCAAACAGAAATTCAACAGAAGGTTGACTTAAAATAAACCTATGTCACAACAAATAAGACAACAGAATGTGATGTAGACAGTTTTGTAAAGACTATAATGAGTTACTACAGCACACAGCTGTAATGAGAAAAAAACAAGTGTGCCATGTTATGTGCTATGTTTTTTGAATGTTAGTCTTTTGTTTCTGTAAATGCATCTGTTGCAAGAGGTTAGCGCTGATTAATGTTGGGTCAAAGAAGCAGGATAGGCCTTCTAAAGCTCGCTTTCTCTGCCTTTGCCATAATGAGACCGACAGGCTGATAAAATGTAAATGCAGCAATTAGAATGTTTAGCGGTGAATGAAGCTCTATGGCCTTCAACACAAAGCATTCAGCGGTGGGTGTAGATGTGAATCTAGACCTTTGACCTCAGAAAGGGTGTAAACTGGTAGCACAGTTAAGGGCTCAGAGGTTAGATGCTAACTTTAATGCATCTGAAATTGCAGGAGCATCTATACACATCATGAAATATGTAACAACACTGTAGGAAAATTATTGTTTGTCTGAAAAATGAAGCAATTAACTAGTCTGTATAAGTTACTTCAATTTAAATGTTAAATGTTAAACAAGTTAAAAATGATAAACTCAAAAGTAAAAGTAAAAATATATGTTGCTGTGACTTATTGATGATATTTTATACAATGTATTTAGAAAATGATTAATATGTAAACACACTTGCTAGACAGGTAAGGTAATAATATTTTTTTTTATTGTAAATTAAAAATAATAAAAGGTGTTTCAATTGCAAATCATTCCAAAACAGTTAAAATACTCCTACGGTGAGAATTAACGTACATTGTGTACCCAATATTTGTTTGTCTCACTGTAGGATTATGCCTATTTTAAAACTTTGTGCCCATTGACAATATCATTATTTAATGTATGCTGTATTTTGCTTGCCAGAAATAAACTTTTGTTGTGCATATCTTTTACTTTTAAACACTTGAAGAATTCCTGTGTATGTCAAAATGTCTTTTTAAAGGAAAAGTTGTATATTTTCAGAGTTTTGAGCTAAATTAATTCTGATAGCATAACACTGACAATTTGGTTTTAGAAGAATTGAGATTTGATGTTTGAGTTGAAGTTAACGTCTTTTACTATTGATAGCAAACTCTGGTATCTTGGCAAATCTGCATGCAGATCTGGGAAACTCTTCTGACACTATAGTCTTTTTCTCAGGAAAAAAATAAAAATCTGAGAAACGTTATATTTTAGACATCTAATCTTGTATCTGAATTAGGAAAACAACTAAGATATTACAATTAATTTGGATTCTTCCTCCCTATGGGTTAGTTCACAAGATCACATAAAAGCAGCAACATGCCAGTAAAACACCATGCACAATTTTGCATTTTATAATTCTATGAACTGCAAATCAATTAAGATTATAATCTCAAAGACAAGAGGTTATTATGAATTGATAGGAATACTCAAACACGCAAACCATAATGTGCTCATATCACATGCACAAGTGTGTGTTTGTGCCTAGACAAACATTGCATGTCTGTTGCTCCAAGCTTTTAGAAGTACATACATTTCCACAGGGGGCTGAAACAGATATGGTGTTAGCTCACCATAGTCAAGCCGCCTGACATTTACTGCCCAAAACTCATAGCCACAGGGTAGTGGCCCTGACTCAAACGCATGCTGATGCATTATTTAGTCCAGGCTAAGTGCTTATTTGCATGCCGGCTGATGCGCGAGACTGCTGATATGTGGCATGTCTGGAGCTCAAGGGAAAAGTGTGTTGATATGGGAATAGTTCATAGGCTTTCCCTATGTGTTTGTCTGTACCATCCCTTTTTGTCAAGAATAGAGCCACTCTGCCGACACAAAGTAACAGGAAACATCAGCTTCAGGAATCTAGCATGTGTGATTCATGAACCTAGGCACGCTTTATTAAAAACCTACTTTTCCTGCATATACAATGTGGGCATCAACACCAAAAACCAGCCTGGTTTTAAAAGACCAATGTTGTGTTTATTAAATATAACCCTGTTTTAAAAAACACAACAACATAGCACTTCAGAAATAACCCCAATGCATTAAATGATGCTTCTTATCTATGATTGTCAAATATTTCCATAACCATTACTCTACAATAAGAGGTGTTCACATGCATTGGCAGCTTCATCAATGAGGTTTCGCACATACAGCATGCAGATTCCTGTTAAAAGATTTGCATTTAAAGTACTTTGAATTCACTGCACACACAGACTAGCTCTATAGACTTCCTCTGCCTTCACACACAAACGCACACACACAAAGTCAATCGTTTTGCAGCCTGTTACTGACCCATGTCACCCAGTCCTCTGTGAATCTGTCGATATTCTCACTAAGCTGGAGCACTGGGCTGTGGGACTGCTGTACTTGGACCACAAGGAGAGAGTCTCACGCCCTGTCGTACCCAGCATCCTGCCAGCCAGCCATGCCTGCCCTGGACCGATAGCCCCCCTCTTGCCATATCTCCTCTCGGCTTTTGCAGCAGCACCTCCCCTTCACGCTGTTTGCCATCGCTGCCATGTTAAGCTGTGTGACTGCAAACAGCAAAGTTAGTGTGGGCCAAACTTCACTGAAATGCACTTCCACCCGCAGTAGATGTTAACACTAGCATTTAGTTAGAAAATGAAGAATAAATACATTGCGTCTTTGTTAAGGTTATTTACATTAAATCTCATGTCATTTTGGATACTTTTTGAACCCTAACTTTGCAACTACATCTCATCCAATTCATTAAATGGACAGTTCACCCAAAAATGAAAATCCAGACAATATTGACTCAGCCACATGTCATTTCAAACCTGTATGAATTTCCTTCTTCAGACCCCAAAAGAAGACATTTTGGAGAGTGTTGGCAACCAAACAGCATTGTTCTCCGATGACGAAAAATCACCGAGACATTTCTTTTATAATCTTCTTAGTTGTTCCACAGGAAAAATGAGTCCTCCTCCTATATTTACATTACGTACAGTCATTTAGCAGACGTTTTCATCCAAAGTGACTTACAAAGAGTTCAGGGAGCATTAAACGATATGTCATACAGGAGTCAATATGAGCTAAGTTACTAGTTTCAGCAAAAACTATACCAATACCTGTTAAGAGAAAGAGAGAGAGTTAGTGTTTTTTCCTCATTTCTTTGTCGAGATGGGTTCTAAGACTAGTGCATTAAAGGGATTAAAGGTATATTGAGTGAAATATCCCTTTAATTCCCCAATGTCAACTAAACGGGTGATCTTAGACAGTTAGAATATGGGTAAGTAGAAAAAGTTGACATCCAGTAGTTGCAAAGCTACTTATAGTCAGTTATGTCAAAAAATATTAAATATTATCAAGACGCGCCACTGCCATTATAATACATGGAGAGGAATGGAACGTTCAATCAACATTGGCCTCAAAACCCCTCAGACATTTCTTTTAAAATCTTCCTTTGTGTCCTATATTTACATTACAGTTAGTCATTTAGCAGATGCTTCTATTCTAAGCGACTTACAAAGAGTTCAGGGAGCAACAAGCAATGTCATATAATACAAATGCTAGAGTATGCTTAAATCTCCACATTGCTCCATTAAGCACACAGTCTCTAATACGTAGACTGGAAGTTGACACCAAGTTGCAAAGTTACTTCTAGTTAGTAGAATGTCTAATCTGGACTATCAAAATAAAGTGTTTTCATTTAAACATCAAGTTCACTTTAAAAGTAGTTCATACAAATTTTAAAATCATTGTTCACTGATAATTTTCTCTCTAGTGAGCTGTGACCAATTCATTGAGTCACTGAGTTGAGAACCTCATTGGTCTGATTCATAAACAATATCTTTTTAATTTACTGGTTGTTCCGGTTCACACATCAGACTGAACAATTCATTCTTTCTTCAATTTCAGTCTGTTCGGTCTCACACATACAGATTTGGAAACATTTTTGGGTGAGCTTTTCTTTTAAGGACAATGGATGTAAGGGCTAGCAGATAGACACGAGCGGGTGGTTATAAGCACAAACGGATGGTGATGTGGGACGGGGGGCAGCAGGGATGGCGTTATAACAAGCTGTCCCTCTTCCCACTATATCTGGCATCGCTCTTCTCCTTCTCTGTTGGCAGTGCGGTAATTACCCAAGCCAACTTGCTCGGAAGTGAGAGGGCGACCCAGGCAGCACACATAAATTGTAGCGGTGGTAGCAGATTGCACTTGCGACTTTGAGTGGGCATTGGCAAACTAGAGAGCAGATACAAAATGGCAAGCAGCTCCACCACTTTCCTACAGCAAAATCGATGAGGGGAGATCAATAACACGGGTTCATTTTCAGGTGTATGAAACGGTTGTACAACATGTCACCGGTCCGGACAGCGGTATACTAACACTATTGGGAACGTGTTTGATTTACACCGCCCTGAACGTCAGTAATTGGCTCATTTGTTGTTCGCTCTCGATTTCCTTTCTAACTCTCCATTCTTGAAGGGTCGGTTAGTCTTTTTTTTTAAGCGTGTTTTGTCCTGTCCCTTTTAGACCAACTCTGTGCATCCATGTCTATTTTAATTTCCCTTTCACTTTCTTTCCTCAACCTTCCTTTCTGTTTCATTCCATAGCAAGCTCATTCTCTGCCTTCGTCCATATACGTCCCAGTCTTGTTTATATCCTCTGTGTAAATGTCACATGAAAGGGCAGCACAATGCAGCACAACCTCTGGGAAACGTCTCTTTAAATGCACTCAGACTCTATCATGCACCATCATCACTGTGTGCAGGTGGCCAATGAAAAACATTCCCTGGGTTTAATGCGAGCTGCAATTTGATATGGTTGCCCATCAGAAGTACTACTTAAGTGGTAATTGCAGGCTATATGATTTCTGAAGAGCCGTGACTGTGTTCATAGTGCTCTCATACTGTATGCATGCCTTTTTTTCCATGTAATTACACATAATAGAATCCCAGTAGGTCCATCCTTTCCCATTTCTCCACCGCTTAATTGACAAGTTTAGGTCCGTCGACTCTAACTGACATGTATAAACCCAAATATGTCACTTTACAAACAAATTGATTTCACAGGAAATATAGCAGGTCGAATGGTAAAGGTGTTGTGGGTAATTTTTTGAAGGATCTAATGACAGAAACACAATATAATCCTCAGTACCAGCTAAATCTTCAGAGGCGTATAAAGACCTTACAGAATGAAACGTTCTATCTACATACATAGAACGGGTGCCCTTACATGGAATTTGTGCTTTCTACAGCATCCCTAAATGGATAAACTGCTCTACAGAGCGCATTGTATCAATTAAAAATCAAATCCCTTTATTGTCACACAAACATATACAAGTGCAACCGTAGTAAAAAAACTATAAATATGTTATCTCCTTCGCCGAAGAAAAAAAATTGGACAACATCTTACAGCTGTCCTTTAGCTCAGTGGTATATTATTGCATTAACAACACAAGGTCGTGGGTTCGATCCCAGGGGATTGCAAATACCTATGTAAAATGTATAGGATAAAGCAATGTAAGTCGCTTTTGCATAAAAGCGTATGCCAAATGCCTACATGTAAGTGTAGTTCTGTCCTGTGACATCCACTGTAGTGCTTTGAAATGAAGTGGCAAGCGGTGGAGTGAGCCGGCTGTTTGCAATTTGCTACCTCACCACTAGATGCCGCTAAATGTCTTACACTGGACCTTTAAAAGGAGTCTTTGCTTTAAAAAATTCAGAACTATGCTGAATCCACTCACTTGTACGTCATGTTACACCACTTTTTATTTCCAGCTGACAAGTCATTACTTTAAAGTAAGTAAGAAACTAACATTTTTCATTGAGTGATGTTTGCTTGTGTGAAGTATGCATGTTTTCAGCCTTAATGTAACAAATGTGATCTGCTGTTGCTAGTTTCCTCTGAGGTCAGTCTGTTCCCAAGCTCAACATTTTAAGAAGAGATAGGATTTGTATACTTTTTTGGCTGTGCTTTTAAGTACATTTGTATTATTTAATGCTTAAACGATTTAGTCAATAAAATGGCACGTCAATAAAGCGACTTATGAATTGAACCGACAGAGTAAAAAAAGAGAGAGAGAATGAAAGAGCACTTACTGAACAGTTTGATGAGAAATCACAGCTGAGAAGGTCAAAGCTTTTCATTCCAGCTTGTTGAAAACTGCCTCTCCCACACACTTAAGCTCTGTACGGCACAAAGCTACAGGCAGAGACTTTCAGGTGCTCTCTATTGATTCAATGAGAGTAAATACACCTTCATCTTTGTGCATGAAATAAAAAGCATAATTCTCTAACAAAGCCAACAAAAAAATGTGACAAAAAATGATTAATACCAAAACACATAGTGTCACACATAACTTAACCCTGTCAGAGGTATCTATTTAGTTTGCTCAATGACCAAATTGAATCCCTAATGTTGACTGCTATCAGCTGTCGAAGAAGCAGCATGTGCTGTGGTAGGGACAGTGTTGGGTAAGTTACTCTGAAAAAGTAATGAATTACTAGTTACTCATTACATATTCAATAATGTAATTAGATTACTGTCGACATAACTCTGTCCAAAAAGTATTTAGTTACTCATTACTAATTACTTTCTATATCTTACATCAACCTTGATTAGTTAAGTGATTCAAGAATATACATGAAACGGCTTATTTAATTCATTCAAATAATATTATTAACTGACCAAAGTATTACAAATGTGAGAATTATACATTAAAGCACAGATTTTAAAGTAAGACTTTGAATTTTGAAGTCAATTACGCTTTTGCACACGCATATATTTAACAAAGTATTTAGTTTAATGACATCAAAAGTAACTGTATTTAAATAACAGAAAACATATGAGTAATCCCTTACTTTACTTTTTCAAGGGAAAAGTAATTAAATTACAGTAACTAATTACTTAGTAACTAGTTACACCCAACACTGGGTAGGGATATGAGCTCATATTAACAAAAGTAAATAAAAAAAGTAAAACAAGTATGCAAAATCAAAGGAAAAATTAATATAGTCTCACACAATGCACTGAATGCACAGGTTTCTATCAACCCAGCATTAAGTAACGAAGGGAGCACCTCAACCACTGGGTTAAATTAACCCAGAAAATGTATATATTGACCCCACCATGGGTTAAACAATCCAGCATTTTGGGTTGAAACAGCCCATCATAATTTATAACCCTTTTCGACCCAACGCTGGGTTGAAAATATCCCACAATTTTCTTGCAGTGCACTTCTAAACTGTGGTTGAACATCTCAGCAGCATAAGAACCATCACCTACTGTTCTTCTCATTATAGACACAAAGACACAAAGGCTTAATCACGAAGCGTGCCAGGTGAATACACATTTTCTATAAATCAATCGCAGTCTTTTAAATCTAAGCAGCGCTAATGTGCCAAACCTAGAGCCATTTAGACAGATTCACACAAAGCTGTATGAACTGAGTAAGAGACAGATGTAGGGAAAGAAAGAATCTGTCATAAAAGGCTCTTTTGTATTCAATTTGGTTACAGTATTTCATTCTAATTCAGAACATTGTATAAGGGTAGCCCTGCTGTTGGTGTCAATGCAATAGGTTGAATCCTTTGATGCCTAGGATAATTTTTTCTTGCATTTCAAATGTCTCTCTCTCTCACTCCTCTAAATGTGCAGAAAAAGTATACTCGCTTATATTGTACATATGGGCGTAGCAATCAGAAACATCCATGGAGAAATCTTCATTTAACTTACAAGATATTACTCGGCCCACTCAGATTTGGCAACCAACGTGTTTTGTCTGATAAAAAATTACTTCATGTGGTCACATCTTAGTTTGACAGGTTTTAAGAAAGTCAGAATGAGCTGTCTACTTCAAGTCAAGCAAGAAAAGTACTTTTAAGAGTCAGGTAAAAATAGCTTGGGACAGGAGAATTTTCTCTCCTTGGAGTTTAAACTAGCAAAGATTGCAATGTGTCTAACTTGCGTAGGGACAAAAGTATTTATTCTTACATGCGTTATTCGGGTTTATCTTAAGTATTCAATTAATTGTCTTATAGCACTTAAATTATTTTTTAATCTTGCAATTTGAATTCAAAAAAGCAATACAAGCTCCTGTCATTGATATTTTTGGTTTGGTTTCAGTTTTATTGTAATTTTACTTATATTTTGAATAACCTTTTATTTTGTATTTTTAATTTTTGTGACGTTTTAGCAGGTTTGTCATTTTTTTATCTTATTTTATTTTTTATTTATTTGGTTTAGTTTAGTTTTTATTTTCAGATCAACTTAAACTAAACAATAATTGAAAATGTTGCCTCAGTAATAAGTATATATATTTTTTTCCTTTATTTTCATGAAAAGTAAGCTGAGCTTTATTCACTCCTATTAAAATCTATTACAATGTCCTAAAATTACATTTCATGCAGCATGTGTGTGAATGTAAGCAGTCTGCCAAGTCGTAAAGCAGAAAGTGAACGAAAAACAAAGTTAATGGCTGGAAAAAAATGGAGTCGACTCTGAATCACACGAACGAGTCGTCCGTCGTTCTAATTTCAGTTCCGGGTCAGATTTGCATCACTAGGTGTAAGGGTGATAGAGCAATAGACTGGACCATCTGACCAATCAGGTCATAGTACACCTACAGAAAGGATGTCATTAGACAGATGAATCACCGAACGAATCATTTGAGAGTCAGTCAAGCAGCAATGTAAAAATAACTGTCTAGAATTAGAAAATGAAAGTGTTTTTACACCGTGTATGTACATAAACTTTTTGTTGGACACTCTATAAACCAAAGTAGGACATTCAAATTCACAAACTATTTACTCTCTAATCACAGAGTAGCAGTCCTCTCTAATCCATTTGGGTAGATGGTGATGGTGGCGGTGTGCTATCCCATTTTTGTCCAAACAATCACACAGTCATCTGGAAATTGAGGCTACCTATTGAGAGCCAAATCCTATTAGACGTTTGAGGAAAGATGTTTGACCTTCTTTCACGTCTCTCAAGCCCCTTTCATCAACTTGGCAGAAATCACCCTCTTCTCTTCCCCAGAGCAATTTCAAACTACATTTAATAGAACAATAACTTTCCTTATCTAATAACTTCTTTTTATTTTCTTATATGGAAATATGCTGATGTGGTCTACTTACTTTTATATACTGCATTTATTTGCCATGTCATTTAATAAATAATGCAATAAAACAACCGTTTTGGTTTTAATTGTCTGTAAATTACAACAAACGTTGCCTGTTTTTCGTGCTTATTATTCCCTTAGGAATTAGACATACTTTTTCATTGAAACTGCATTGAAACGCCATTCAACTCGCATTGAAACGGCAAATTTATTGAAACTGCAACATTACTGTGCTTAAAGGGATAGTTCACCCAAAAATGAAAATTATGTCATCATTTTCTCACTTTCCTGTCATTTCAAACCTGAATGACTTTCTTTCTTTTACCAGAACACAAAAGAAGATATTGAGAAGAATATTGAAAAACCGAACAGCCGTCACTGTTCGGTCAATAACAATTAAAAAAAAAAAAAAATTTGTGATCTGTGGAAGTAAGAAACTCATACAAGTTTGACATTACAGGAGGGTGAGTAAATCATGACAGAATTTTCATTTTTGGGTGAACAACAGTATCACATTAATACATGGGTGCCTTTTTATTAATAATTATGATCAGTATTTATTATACAAGTGTCCCTCATAAGTAAAAAGGATCAGAGATCCAGACTAGCTTACAATCGTAAATGCAGGCTCTATAATACATTCTTGCAATACAATTTTAATTTTCAGTACAGGAGAAAATAGATTCACATTGCAGAATATCTGTGTGTAGGTGGCTGATTAATGCTCTTCACACTTAAAAACTGAAGTGTGGAACTGGACAAGTTCATTCAATGACTGAATGGAGCTGTTCTGCAAATATTCTGTGATATTTGGCATACTGTAAGTTCACAAAACTTCATACCTCTGGTGGACTGTTGCATCTGAGGCCTACAGTTCTTAAGACATTGGCTTAATTCTTTGTCTGCTGTCTTTGACCATCATTTCTAAATAGTTATCATCTCAACATTTCTAAGATGACATTCCTAAATATACTAAGGGGTTTCCCACAATGCATGAAATCTTTGTTTTGTGCCGTGGAGCTCATAACCACCTCAAAAGAGCTTTTAATATGTGGGGTGAGTTGTCTGTGAGGACCGTCTCCGGAGCAGATGCATGGCCTAGGGCTGGCTGCTCTGGTATGCCCCCTTGTTGTCCCAGTGTGGATTGGACTAGTTTGGGATCTGGTCCAGGGATGGCTGAAAGGCCTGTATTGATCATGGAAGCCTGTGAGAGAAGGTCATTTCCCTGCCCTGCAGGCAAGTCCGCTCTCTGTACATCCCCAATCTCTCTTCTTAAGGCTTATTAAAGCCCTGTGGAATCTGGATTCATTCCTTTTTTCTTTTCTCTTTTTACATTTCTCGTCAGTTTTATTTCTGCAGGACACTGTCCTTTTTATTCTTCTGGCTCTTTGATTGTTTTCCAGATGTTGCATTGAAGTGTATTTTGGGGCCAAGTAAAGATATTTTTTATCTTTAGTGCAAAGTGATCGCTAAAATGTGTTAGTTTCATGTATTTAAAGGGATACGTCAGCCAAAAAAGACAATTCGGTCATAATTGACATCAATAAAATATCTTCTTCATTGTTCCGCAGACGAAAGAAAGTCATACAGGTTTGAAATGACACAAGGGTGAGTAAATGATGGCAGAATCTTTATTTTTGGGTGAGCTTTTCCTTTAACACAAATAATATGATTTGTTGTTTGTGAATTCGGTGTCATTTTCTTTCTAAAACAGCACTATTTTGTGCGTTTTCCACATCATTCATAACCTCATAACGCCTTTCTGAAATAGTCAATAGAGATAACTATGTTCCCCCAGACATATTCAACTGCTGTATTCAAAAGCTAAGCAATGAATTAACACGTGGCATCCAGCATTCAATTCATCAACGCTTTTGGATCTCGCAATGTCTGCCAATTCAGTTTTAAAGAATCAATGATTTCCATCCGTGCTATTTTACTGTAAGATCCTAGGATAAACATTCCCCCGCCT
This sequence comes from Triplophysa dalaica, assembly GCF_015846415.1. Lineage (NCBI taxonomy): Eukaryota > Metazoa > Chordata > Actinopteri > Cypriniformes > Nemacheilidae > Triplophysa > Triplophysa dalaica. Next base: position 9,282,448 of record NC_079557.1, read on the forward strand.
CTTGTGACCCCCTGCTCGCCCCCTTTGCGTCAAACCTATAAGGGAAAGGAAACACTTTGGCACGGCATCGTCTTCTGAAAAATATGCTTTCTAAAATGCAGGGTAAGTGTGCTGCGTTTCATTCACCAAAGAAAATATGGCACAATGCGGAAAGATGAGATCTAGTCACGTATTATTGATATTTGGAGCTTCTTTCTTCTCGAGTATTTACATATGCGTCATGTCACCATGAGCAGGGCTTTCTTTTCATACATGAAATATTGCACTCTATATCAGTTTATAAATCTGTTAAGTCACATGATTTTGAAATTTAATGTTTTAGTGAGTCAGCAAAGGTTCAATGTATTTAATTTGGTGCCAAACCAACATTTACGTTTATTCATTTGGCAGAAGATTTATCCAAAGTACTATACATTTCCTTCTAAGGTCGATTAAACCCATGACCTGCTCTAACCACTGCGCTACAGGAAAGCTTATGTACACATGAACATAAATAACCAAAAATTCTCATACTGAACAAAACTCAGGATCCATCGCTCACCTTTCTCTTTTTGTTTTAATACCAGTATCATGTGCCAAAAAATCCATGTGACTGTTTACGCCGTGGTTGTTGGAGCCTCTATTGTCCCGTTTTCCTCAGGAAAAACACATACCATACTGTGTCTATCGCTGGCAATAAAATAATACACATTGTCTGAGCTCCACTCATTGACTTGCTCTCCCTCACACACCCTGTCCTGGTGATTCATTTATTCATCGCTTCTTTCATATTATCCCATGTTCCCTATGGCGAGAGTCTCACATGTGAGTCACTGCGGCCTGCCAGCTTATTGTATCTGTCAGTGAGGACTCTGAAGTGACAATTAAACCGCCTGAAATAGCTGCGGCTCACTCTGTGGTTATGAATCGGGTTTACACTTAAGCTCACCTACTGCAGGGATCAAAGCCTCGTATTGATTTGAATGTGTTGGACAATAATAGTCTGTGTGTTTGAGGCTAATGGCTGAATGTATCTCTGCTTGTCTTCAGAACGGCAATGTTTTGTTATTACACAGTCGTAGTTTTTTAGTTTAAGGCTTTTGGATTGAATAAGGACGTGATGATAGAAGTTTACATACATAAGTTTGTTACGTTTACAATTGTGTAAACTATATTCAAATATATATTATATTACCCGCATATTTTAATACTGGACTGTGATTGGTTCAAATATTATATAGCTGCTCTATTCTCTCCTGTCATTGGTTGTAAATTCAGTGCCTCAGGTGATGTAAGATTTAGGTCGGCAGTGGGTTGTTTGCCGGTTTGTGTGGCATTCATGTACAGGATTTGGGTGCCGTGGGCCAAGTCTTACTTCGGCTGTTTGACACCGACTTGCCTGGATATCCCACCTCCACCCCCTCGCCGAGGCAGGCCATTGTGTTCCCTTTTTCTTTCTCTTTTTCTCCCTTTCTTGTTTCTCACTCTCTTGAGGCTTATAGTTCAAATATCCCTGGGAATCCCAAATTTCTCATTTATTCATGTGCCAACCCACTCTCCTTCTTGATTCATTTCTTTCTCCATCTTTTTCCCTTTTGCTCCCACACATTTTCACTTTCTCTTTCTTTCCTCTCGTAACCTCGTTGCAAAATTACAGTCTGTTATTGATGACTAAAGCACACTTTTAAAGCCAATGTTCCCCTTGGGTCACCCCCCTTTAGTTAAATCTATCAATCACGCAAACACAAACAAAGCTACAGCGTGACTTGCCAGAAGCAGAAGTTTTGAAGAGAAGGAGCAACCGTTTCAACTCGCAGAACACAAGCGCGGTGAAAGAAACAGCGAAGCACGCATGCAAAGAGAACAAAGCAATGATTAAAGAAAAGTCAGGAAGATCTCGCTGCGTACCTCAAACCCTTACACACCCCGAGGCTCATGTACTTACAGATATCTCTAACAGCTCAAATCTCTGCGAACGCTTTCCAATTGCCTGTCCTCATGAACTCATTTCACAAACAGAAGACAATCACTCATGTTTTTCCTTTATCCTCCGACTTCTCTTTGTTGGAGGGGCCCTGCTGAAATGAGATTACTGCGACCGGTGTTGGAGGATTTTGCCTGCAGGGGGTCTGGGTTCGTGAGGGTAAAAGATACAAGGAGAAAGATGTAGACGCAGAGGGACACTGAACAAAATCACATCGACGTACCGTACCCTCTGATTGGACTCTGCCTTTTTTAAGTGGGTACAATGACGACTTGAGGATCCAATTTTATTACACTTTTACAATCAAGCGGCAACACCCCTACCCACTATAACTGGCTTCACCGCAACATCAAGATGTCTTCATCTGCCTGGAGTTGCTGGAACCAATCCACAGACACTCCATATACCACCTTCATAAATAAACAAACGTACAAATAACACAGATACCATGAATTATTCAATGTTCTACCAGCGATACAAAGAGGCAACCTAACAGAATTTGACAGTGGACTCAAGATACAGATGTGGGTAGGGAAAAGTAATAAAGATTCAAATAACCTTGTTTCGGCTACAATCAGCTCAGCTAAACCAAAAAATGTTGTGCTTCTTTTCCAAGCGAACTGACACGTACTGTATGAGACTTTAAATTAGTGGCGTGCAGCAACCTAAATTGTTAAAAGTCATATAGCGTTAGCGTGGCAGGCCGCAAATTGATCCACTAAGGCTGCGGTAGTCTCCCTCAGCACTTTTAAATCACTTAACATTGCTCTGTCTTTTTATGACTGTGCTATAGGTGCTATTCATAAAGGATATATCAAAGGTGTCTTGTGCAAAGATGCATTAGAGCAGTAACCTCCCAGAGGTGCTTGCTTTGAATTTACAGTCAGGCATTATTAAGGGCACCCTTAAAGCTCTTGCACGCGATGATGTAATGAGGATGACGCAGAGACAGATGATCAGGCTAAATTGGTTCTGTCTAAAAATCTAATGAGCTCATGTCTGAATGATTGGACAGCCTGTCTTTCAGTGGTTATCGCATGTGGCTCCATTGTCACATTCAGGATTTATTGAAAGTACCTCTTGGATTATTGTTAGTGAAGTGAATTTTAGATGCAACTCCAAATGTATATATTTTAAGATGTTTTCTCAGTAGCTATTTATGTTTAATATGCATTTACAGAAAAAAAAAGATATCGTTTTAGAGACCGTTTTTCAGATTTTAATATCTTCTCTGTGTTTGGGTTAAATGATAATTTTTGTTTCATTCTGTAAACTACTAACAATATTTTTTTACCTAATTTCAAATAAAGAATACAGTATATTGTTTCTATTTGCTTTAAAAACAGATCAAAATAACAGAAAAGTTGATCTGTATTTTTTCAGATCTCAAATACTGCAAAGAAAACTATTTCATAATTTTTTTTTAAGCAGTACAACAATAATATTTGAACACATATTAACGAAAAGCTCAAATTTTTTTATATGATAAACTCGATTTGTATCAAAGTTTTTATGCATCTTGTCATCCTGTCAGTCTTTCACATTGCTGTTGGATGACATTGTCACCCCTGAGGTTTGATTTTGTTGAAATTTTGGACTGGAATGACCACAATAGATCAAGAAATACTGATTTGAAATGAAAATTCGGAATGGTCTCTTATTTTTTTCTGTGGCTGTATATATACAGTAAATTGTTTTTTAAACATAGAAATGATCTGTTGTTGGCCGTCATATTCAGTTATAGAAACATTCAGAGAAAAAGAACAAAACAGAAGTTTTCTGGATAGATTTTCCTGCGTCACACTCATATAAAGAATGTCTTAAATAGTCACTTTTTGATCATTTCAACCACCAGTTCCCAATTTGCATATTTAAAAACAAACATTCTCATACTTTAAACACATAAGAATTGCATCCGCTCTTTCGTGTTGATGTCAAGTATTGCAGAATGGCTGCTTGCTTTAATGAAAGCTGGATGATGTGACAGTTAGTCGAGTATTTATGAGCGCAGGCAGTGATCCCAGTGGTGTCAATTACTGACCAAATGCAAAAGTTAACAAAATCTCAAAACAAAAGAGAGCAATTACAGTTTATCATAAATATTTCAGCCAATTTGCATTAGAAGGGAGATGGGCTGAATATGACCCCAGAGAGATAGAGAGAGGAAAAAAGAGGAGACGATTATAGCAAGCATGCAAAATAACAAGAAAGTAAACATTAATGTCTTAAAGAAGAAAAGAATAATGTTGGATGTCTGGTTTAATTAGTTGCACACACAGCATACAAACAGTTTTGAGTTTCTAATTCATTAGTCCCCCCATATTGGTCTTATTTAATTGTGTTACAATATAGAAATGTTATCTCTTGTCAAATCTTACACTGTATTGAAGTCTGATCTAGAATTAATTTTCTAAAATAAGCATCAGACAAGCTTACAAGTGTACATGCAGCAGACATGTAGAACATGCGGTTCTATGAATCATAACATTGTCCCCAAATATCATAAATAAAACTGTTGACAAAAATCTCAGCAGCGACACCTTTAAGATGAATAACAGACAACATTTGATTGCCAAAAATTAAACTATTCACACCAACGCTCAGAAGGAGTGAGGTCATGCTCCATTTTCCTATTTGTCGCATCACTTCTAGAACATTGCCACAGGCGACGATGACATGGTCTACCCTTGCTCACAGATGGGTAATTGTAAGTGGGTGAACTATGGAATGATGGGTAGAAATCAATAACACTAAAAGACTTGTTCAGGCGAGATACCAAGATACAAAAAAATCTTCTTTCAAGAGCGCTCTTGAGACATTCTTCTGCTTCAGCTCCTTCAGTGATGAGAAACCGAGATGTCGCTGACCCAGAGTTCTCCAGTCTCCTCCAGAGGAAGAGATTGTGTTGTGCATTCAGCACGGCATGACAATATTTTCACCGTATGTAGAGACCCTTAAACCAAATGCTGCTTTTTGAGCATGCCATCATCACACAACATTACCATTTAAATGCAGCATCTTTTATAATTCTTGGGAAATGTGTCCGGCTTGTTTGAAACCCCGCACACGGGGCCCTAACGCTTACCCATCGTACCTCTATAACTGAAAACAGCCATGTGTCTCATGCCCTCACTGCCCCTCTGTTCTTCACAGGCGCATTAGAATGGATGTGTTTTCACTAATGGCTCTCTCTACACCTCGCCCCCACAATGTGGAGAAACGCTTAAAAGCCACGCCGATTCAACTTGCATGTTGATGCCAACTGTGAACCACACGCTTTTGCCTTTTTTCCACCCCCTTTTATCAACTCTCAAAACCACGTGTCATCCAGTTAGATCGACAATTAGAGAAGTTAAAGGAATTTATGCATTTGTTCTGAGAGAAATTGGGTTGGCTACCTAATATTACTGAACTGCTCTTGTTATCATTTTCTGTTACGTTGTTTTACCGCACAACATGTGTATATTTATATCTGGGAAAAATAGAAACAAAAGGAACAAAGCTGCCCAAGGGAGTTTGCACTGGTGTTTTCATATTTTACATGAGCAGCAATAATGTTAAAATCAAATAAAAAGGTGTAAATGATAAAGTGATGTAAGATGTTCTTTTGTAAGTAACTATATTTTTAGTACCATGCATATTGCAACCTACTCGCACAGCATTTTAAACGTCTGAACAATTTGGCAATTTGATTTGCAAATTTAACTTGAGGATGCTTCTGGCTTAATTGGGAAGCACCAGTGTGATGATTTTTTTGAGTGTTTTGAAATGAACACTCCCAAAAAAGATTTAGCAGAATGTTACAGGCTAACATTTTTTGTAAAAATGTATGGAAAGGAAGAGCGTGAATGTTTTTTCTTTGTGTGTTACATGATCAAAAGAAAAGCAAACAGGTTTGAAATGACATGAGGGTATGCAAATGATGACAGAATTGATGTAACGTTCTGGTTGAAGCAAAATTGATGCATGAGGGACGACGAAATAAAAAATGAATTCTTGTTGTGGAAAAATTACAAGAGGGACAACAAAATAAAAAAATGATTCTTGTTGTGGAAAAGTTATACTTTACCAATTTAGGTGAGGCTGAAATGAAAATCACTCAGAGAAAAGTCTTTGATCATTTATTCTTGCAAGACGGTCACCTGACATAAAGAACGTTCTGCAGTAAGAAACAAAGGGAAGTGGAAGCACTACCTTCATACCCTATGAGACAGCCGGATGTCTGCACTTGATCTAGCCAAATCCAAAACATCAGATCATATGAATGAGGGCACCATGTTCAGACATTATGTACAGATACAATTCTGCGGACTTGTGCATGTACTCAGTAACTTTCCATCATCCACCAGTACACAGTACTTGTGCATTACAGAAACAAAAGTCATAGAAAAAAAGAATAACAAATAATAATTTTCATGAAAAGTTAATAAATAAATCAAATTTCCATCACAATTTCTAAACAACAAATGTCATTTCAAAGAACGTACAGAAGGAGGGTACAATGAAAGAAAGCAAAGCGACACCCACTGAACAACATCCCTGAGGAAAAATTATGTAGCAGTACTGCATGCATGTTATGTCATTCATCCAAGTTTGAAGACATACAGTATCTATTTCAAAGCGGGGTTGAAAATTGTATTTGCGGGTTTGTGTACACAGGTTACATTTAAATGTGTTTATGCAACATGGTTTATAAAGAAAATGTAGATTTTTTTTAAACACAGCATATCAGGGTGATGTCCTCTTATCATCTGTATCACTTTTGGCAAATGTGGACTGTCATGTACTAAGGGCAATGTCATAAGTACTGAACTTGGCTTAGATGACATGCCCATTATTATTGTAGGCAATACATATTTAAGCCCTCTGTGTCTTTTTGCACCAGGGGTGAAAATTAATGAAAGCCTCACTTTGCGAATCAGGGCGGAAACAAATTTACACTTAGCAAAGTTCAATTTGTTGCATGACAATAGAGGTTGTTGTGCTAAACCATTATCATAGATTATTATGCAGAATGTATCTTCCAGGGTTTTATGATCCATGCAAATGGTGGCATCAGCATATCCTTGCATATTTCTCTGCCAAATGGAAGCCTACACATCTATGCGAAAACAATAATTATAATGCAAACGTTTTCACCCTCTCAACTAAGACAACCTTTGGCACCTCACGTTTTAACCCAGTGTGCGTCAAATTGGCCAGACCCGGAAGCAGAGCGATCTGTATGCTTGTCGGAGGCGGAGGGATGGCCGTAAAAGCTGGTGGGGATCGCCTGTGGAGATGTTATACAGGGTGAGTGCTGGTGAACTATCTATTTAAAAACCATAGAAGAATAGCAAGGTTATTGAAAGAGAAACAAGTTATATATTATTTCATGTACTAAAATTGAACTCTGTCAGTTTGCACAAACAGCGAGCGCTGTATGTGTGTTTGATGAGCAAGAAATGTATTGAAAACATAATTACTCACTTGGAAAGGTCACTCGGGTGGACTTTGTAATTGGAAAACAGAGCGTTCTTTCGTGAAATTATATTAAGGTCAGTTATGCTGTCATGAATATCTTTGGCCGGCAAGCTGATTAACCATACAATATTTTCATAACCACCATGATATCGTGGAAAATTAATAGTTTGTATAAATATGTTTTAGTGGCCTTTGAGATGTATGCATTTTATTGATATAGATACTGCTTTGACAGAGCAGTGATACTAAAAATATGCATTAGGAGGGTATAATCGTAACTTTTTATATCTCAATAACTTAAAATAGAATGTTGAAAGTGGCTACTTTTTAATGTCACCTTTTAATGTGCCTTTAATCCGACGTGATCCTTTATTTCTCAATGCTTTTTTTAATGTCGTTTTTGATTATAGAGTTTAAGCAAATGGTACTTTGTTGTCTTCAGAGCCTGCTGATGAAAGAGCTACCTGCTGTAAAAGTATATCAGCAGCGTGGAGGGGAAAAAGGACGTTTTTTCTTCCTCTCTATGAGCACAGAAACATATCAGTCATTTAAATGAATGATCTCCCTCGCGGTGCACAGACAGGCAGGACCCAGCGGGAGACCCTAATGTGCCTGATTGAAAATGAACAGAGCAGGAAGCTTGCTACAGTGCAGAATCATAATACAATTAGCCAGGGAAGATTGCCACATTAGTCTTCCTGCCGTCATAGAGCACAAAAATAAGGGCCTCTTTGTTTCTCTCACTCTTCCTCCTTTATTGTTCGCATCCGCAGGCCATTATTGTGATCGGACAAGAGAAAAACTGATGGAAGTTGAGAGCTTACGGGTTTCATTGAATCAAGCAATAAGGTGCATATTCGGTGTGCGTCTATGAAAACAAACATGAATCTGTTCGCACCGATTTCTGTGCGCATCCTTTCCTTCGAGTTATTTGTCACTGCAATATTTATGTTTCTCTTTGTGCCTCAAATGTTTGTCTGGAAGCTAATTTCAATTATTGATGCGATCAGATTTGACTTGTGAAGAGGTAGCAGACAGTCTTTCTGGAGTTTTGAGGTTCTCTACTGCTGGGACTGAGGCATGAAAGATCGACTACGGATAATCATTATTCAACCTGCTGGCACAAGCAATAAAATTTGTTTCTTTCTTCACAATTTTTCATTCATCCGACTCATTTTTCCCCCTTCACTCCGAGATTTCAGTTCTTATCGGTTCAGAGGTTCTGGCTGGGAGCCAAGTGTGGAATTCTTATTAACTTCCTCTGCCATAGAGAACGGTTTGAAATCTCTTTGTCATTGAATGACACATGTTAAATTGTCCTAAGTGAAGGGAAAGATTAAAATGACGGAAATGAAGTATTTCTGGGCTGTCTTTTTTTGCAAGACACTTCATCTTAGAGCAGAGCCCGTAAAACATGGGATCTCTTTTTTGTATGATTCATATCAAGCTTTTGTGCTATGGTTATTTCTCCCTCTCATTGTGTTATAGTGTGTATACCATGACTGGGCCAAAATATTGGCCTTAACTGGTTAATCATCAGATGATGTCTTTTAAAAATAATGACAGTAGACATCTTTCTTTGTTCCTAAAGAATGTTTTGCTGTTGTAACTTTTGACAATTTTTAGCATAAATTCCCGCTGGTGATAGGTCAGCTCACAAATAAGACAGTTGGAGAAAGAGCAGTATAGAGAGGGACCCGCCCTCGGCTCCACTGCAGCTCCCTCTTTTGGTTGATACTCTAGTTTAAAGTAGCCTACAGTCAGCATGCTATCTATCATTTGCTATCTGAAAGATTGCCTTCCTATACTGTATGCATGCTTCAAAAATCGGTAACACTTCAGTATACAGGGAAATTCTCCCTATTATTTGAATGTTATTAGCATGCCTATTATTGGCATATTGACACCAGTTGTTTATCAGTACTTATAAAGCGCAAAATCTGAGTGACCATACTCTACATCCTTAATCCTACCCAATACCTAAATTTAATAACTACCTTACTAACCATTAATGAGCAACAATTTAAGAGTTAATTGGGGGGAAAATCATAGTTAATGTTTTTTTAACTCTTTCCCTCCCAGCCTTTTTTTAAGTTGCCAGCCAGAGCCAGCGTTTTTCACCAAACTTGAATGGCTCGCCGTACATTTTCTGTAACGAAAAGATGGACAAACAATACGTCCAATGAAAGAGTCAGAGTCTCTGCTTGTAAACAAAATAAACCGTATTCTTCTATCTTCAGAGAAGAGTTAATCGCCCCTTATACTGAAGTGTGAGCCTAAAATCTTTAGTTTGAGTGTTTGTTTTTGTAAATCTATGCATATAATAACACTGCATATTAGGGCTGCATGGTTTATGGTATTTTAACGGTGATAACGATGTGTGCTTCCCACAATTAACTCTTCCCTGCCATTGACCAGTAATATCGTCATTTAAAAATCAACCGTTCTCTGCCCAAGACGAGTTATTACGGCAATCAGTGTTTGTACTGTTGTAAAGTAGGTGGCGCTGTTACACACCTTTGGAAAAAGTACAGAAGCTCTGAACCTAGAATGTATATATGTTATCGGTTTTTAATAATTTTTCTGAGTGTAATCTGGGCGGAGTCTTTGACAAAAAATTATATTATCTCAGCTGTTTAATCAAAGTGATGCATTTTTGAAGAAACCTACCCACATCTTAGGAGTGATAAAAAAAGATAGAAGATAGAAGTAGGCCTTTATGGTTTCTTTTGTTTAAAAGCAAAGACTCTGTTCTTTCATTGGACATATTGTTTGCCCATATATTCATTACACAAAATGTTCTGTGAGCCATTAAAGTTTGGTGAATATATTAAAAAACGCTGGCGCTGGCTGGCAACTTAAAAAAAAAACGCTGTCGGGGAATGAGAAAGTCATTGCAAAGCTTGTCTTTTAAACTGCCACTTCACAGGAAATTAAAAACACTTTTTCACTGCATTGCTACTATTTTAATACTTTTGCTAAACCCACAAAGACAAACAAGAATGGCGTCCAATTCAGATCTATAAAAAAAACAAGACATCAAAAATGGAAAAGAAAGGTTTCATTCCGAAGGTCACAACATTTTTGGGCTGGATTGTTTAGATGATTTATTGCGTGCTTTGAAATACGATGTTGAAGAAGTTCACTGGCAGCAGGATATAACACATTCATTGACTTCAAACTATAGGCCCAATAAACATGCTTAAGATAAATTAAAAACAGAAGTTCCAAACTGACAAAATAAGCTTGTTTATTAACCGTGATAAAATGTTTGAGCAAAATAATCATGATTATCATTTTACCCATAATCGTGTAGCCCTGTATATGTTGTACATACAGTATGTATAAATTGATATTATACTGACAGATGTATACACAATCGTTATATTATGTTAGAGATATATTTATAGATTATGTTGTAGATCAATGCATTGTTCTTCTCTACAATGGGTGGTATGGTTCTTTTTTTTAAATACTAATGGAGCCAAGGTTTAATGAGTAGGCAATGCAATGGAAAACCCTCCCACTAACAACAGACAGTGAATGAGACCTTATAGTATTATTTTCCTAGAAAAAAATAGCGTTAGCATTAAACTAGATTTAACATAAACTTTTTAGAGTGAAATGTACAACAACACAGAGAACTGTTATATTTTTTTTAACAGAAGAAAATTAATTATGCCAGCTGGTGATTCTGAAACAGTTATTGTTGTTCACCATACAGTAATTAGCTAGCAAGTTCACAAAGCTCTGACTAGCTAGCTTTTAGTTATTCTGAGTTTTTCAATACTTCTGCAGTTGAATGGATATTCAAAATGCAGTATGCCAAACATGAAAGAGGTTAAGCTCTCAATGAAACTTAAAAAAGTACATCAGAAAATATAAACGTGTTTTTATTTTTTAATACTCTGGCTAGGAGCTCGTTCGAGACTCAAAAAACGAAAATATATGCTGTTTGCATGAGTATTGAGTTTACAGAAATGAAAAATAATTGCAGTACCAAGGACACAGCCAATTGCTGTATAATTGGCCATTCAGTCCCTATGTTGTCAGCCTTGTTAAAGAGTGCACAAGAGAGTGCTGTGATATGAAAAATGTCTCCAAAAAAGCTCCACAGCATGATTAAAAGAAATATATGGCGGTGACTATATTTCTGTTTGTATATGTAAACATATTGAAAATGGCAATGGCCCTGGGATATTAGACAGCCATTAGTGAATTGACGAGGGCATTGACATATTGATATTACTTTTAGAGTTGTCATATCTGCAATGTTACAGTCTAATGGTGAGGGATTTACAGAAATAGAAAAATAGTCAGTTGTATTAAAACATGAAATGTGTAGATGTGTTGAGGAATTAGTTTAATGTACATACAGCAACAAATGAAGAGGAATCATTTTCTCTTTTTTTCAATTTTACGAAGGGTGTTTCATTGTGTAAAGATTAAATTTTAGAGTCTATATGCAGTCTCTGTCTGTGAAGGTTAAAGAACAATTGTTTTTTTTTATTGAGATTAATATGGGTGTTTGTCAAAACCCATGATAACCTCTTGACATTTAGCCTATTGGGACTCTTAAAATGAATCAGACACAAGCTTTTTTTTACTTACACTTTTTTTCTTTAACGTTGTGATATTCTATGATCTTACTGTAAACACACATGCAGGTAATCATAACAGCAGTACGTGTTTTCTCCCTGTAAGCTATGTTCATAACAAATTTTCCACGGTCATGACATGGTCAGCTATTCCAATACTGAGGATTGAAAAAGTATCTTCAGGGCAGATGGAACCAAATGAGTTCATGAAAAACCTTTAGCTGAATCTTCCTGCTTCATGAATATGCATATCTTCAACCACCTCGATTGTTTTGGGAGACAAATAATAATGTTGTAGCATTACAAGAAATAATATTGTGTTGTAGCACATAAATTTCCGCAAGCATATATTGAAACCTGCTGCAGATAAACAAGGGAATACCACAGCAAATTGAAATAAGGATTTATTGTACTTTTGTGAGTAGCATGTAATTACTTTAGGTTGCTTGCCCACTGTGTTGGGCTCTTTGTGTTATAAGCATTTGGATTGTAATTTGCATAGCCAAAATGATTTTGTTTTTCTCTTGTTCCTCCTTTGGCTTTATTTTTCTCACATCATCATCACGCTTCCATTTTCTTCAGTTTTTCGACAATATTATTATCAAACAGGCATTATTACAAACAGACCTGAACAGTCTGCCGCTAACAACCCCTGTCCACTAACTGCCAGACAGCGAGACTGATGAATTAAACTTTCTGATGAATTCACAAAGGATTATGAGAGGCTTTTATATGAAGGCTTGACTGAGACTTGGCCCGGTCCCAGCAGCATCACTGACAAATTTGTTCAATCCTCTAGATTTATTGTCTTGTTGCGTTACGGATAATAGCCAGCGCTAGAAAGAACACATGGAGAGACTTGCGGCTCTTAATCACGACGTGAAACGCATTGATGGCGAGGTATTGTCCGAGGTCTATTCATCAAACTTGCATCTGATGATCAAATACCATTTCCACCTGCCTGGGGAATATTTCTTAGTTAATTTGCTTCCTATTCACATTCTATTGAGGGTCAGCGCAGAGGTGCCACTGCCACAGTAACACCATCATTAGACTTTAAAACCTGCCTCTCAAAGCCATTTCTGTTATGCTGGTCATACATTTAAAGCTGGAAAGAAATACTTTACAGGTTCATTCAATTCTGATCAGAAATTCTCGGCTTACGAGGTCAAATATTCGGGCACTAGGGTTGCTGGTGGAAGAATGACGGAAAGAATAACATTAAATGGCAAAGATAAAAAACCTTCATAGTTTATCATCACCTACTGTACAGTTAGAGCAATGTAATACCTGCCAAAACATAAATATTGCTTCAGCAATGAAACTTCAGCGAATTGGAGGAATTGGGAGGGTACAAGCATACAAACGATCATCTCGTTTTCTTAAACCCAGACACTCTTATTTTCTTTGATATTGCAAGGACGGAAAACATGCCCTTCAATGTAGTGAATGTGCTGCCGTTCGCTCGTTTCCCTCTGAGCCTTTGCAAACCTATTCAATCTGCCAGACGGAATCATAACAAGCTGTTTGTCTGCCAAGAACCATCCAAAAGAAAGACATAAAGATAGAACACCATTCTAAGACAGTGGCAGGATTGTGACACAGTGAAACGTGCATGTGAAGAAAAATGGAGAATGAGACGTTTAACCTATTTTCTGGCATCGGCCCGCAGACGGGCCGTCATGGCGTTTGTGGGCGTGTCTACGTTTTTTATTTTACTTTGTTTTACATTAATTTTCGATCAACTATCATAAACTATGCATCATTTTAAAGCTAAAACACTCAAGATTCGTGTTCTGAACTTGTTTTTGTAATCAAAACACCAGAGAGGAAAGGGTTAAATAAAAAGTGGAAGGACCGGCCTTTCAAACATAAACAAAATAAACGGCACTACTTATCTTTCAACTCCTTTGGTTCGGATCAGTTCGGACGAATCCAAAAAAAAACACCATACATCTCCTTATAAGGGTCGTCTTTGAATGTGCATACCACTGTTTCATCCAAAACAATGAACAAATTGAAAAAAACTCAAAAGATTCCACTTTGTTTGCATACGCGTTTCGAGTCAACGTCCATTTTCGTATAAATATTGATTTTGATCCGTTCAAAATCATTTTTTTCTCGTAATCTACTATCTTCTGAACAAAATACGCCCATTCACGTCTCTTTTCTTCAATCACAGACTTTGCGATCATTCAAAACACCCAGGGTGCCTTACCGGCCCACAGAGGTGTCAGTCAGGCCACCTTGGTTTTTGACTGGGTAAACCCATCCAATGCCTGGCCAGAAAAGTTTTGACGAATGGGTGTAATATCCAACTATTTGGGGATTACAATGATTGGCCATTTGTGAAGTTTACGTAAACAGATTTGGAGAATATCACGTGCGCAAACATACCGTGCATCGGTGCGCTACCACCGTGCATCGGTGCGCTCACAGCGCTATCGCCATTTTAGGCCCGCTAGTACAGAGAACAACATCGCTTCGCTGCACGGAGCACATTTTAGTGAACGGATTTCTTCAAAGTCTACACCTGAACCTCTCAACCATGGATCGTCGACCACAGACGATGTATTTTGATGTTGAAAGTGCTTTGGAGGAGATCATGAGGAGCAGCGACGAAGAGCAGCAGAAGGAAGCGGAGACATGCGTCTCCGACAGAGATAGTTCGGGGTCGAGCGTCGATTCCCTAGAAGACGCCATGTTTGGTGATGGACTTGATCCCGTGTTAGATCGGTAAGTTACAACATTTTTTCTCGATTGCTTATACATTTTTATTGTGGATTAGCAGTGTATGTGTCATCATGTCATAACGTTAGCTGTTTCGATAATGAAAATGTGCATGATAAACATGATAAACGAAGCGCAGAGATTAGTAAGCGTTTATTTATTCTAAACAGTATATGTATAATACATAAAGATATTCTATTATTCATAAATGGGTAAGATGCAAAGAGTTTATTGTATCTGTGACATGTATTATTATCTTATATCAAGTGTTATTATCTTTATCTATATTATGTGAAGATATGTAGCAAAAGTATTGGTTTTACAAATCATTTATAATGCTGAGCATTATAAGCGTAAAGTATTTGACAAACAGGCATTTGTAAATGTAATATTGATGCTATTTATGTTGCTAATATTGTTTTTTATTTTGACTGAATGCTGCTAATAGTTTTTTTGTTGTTGTTACTGTGCTGTAAAATAGGCCTTCAAATGACACAGATGAGGACTGGTGTCCAGAGTCTAGTGCTGAGCTCCGGAAGAGATCACGGCAGCCATCGTCATCATCTGGAACTACATCATCTGCATCTCCATCTGCTGCAGCTGCAAATGGTACAGGTAAAGGGAGGACGAGAGGGGGGCGGGAGAGAGGGGGGCGGGCGAGAGGGGGGCGGGCGAGAGGGAGGAGGGCGAGAGGAGGGCGGGCGAGAGGGGGGAGAGGGAGATGGAGCCAGTCAGTGCATGCTTTGTCCCCCAGCACCTCACAGGAGAAATGGCACAACGTGGATGAGGATGATAAAGAGCCTCCCCAACCTGTGTTTAGGCCTGCTCGTACTCCTGGGCCACAGCTGCTATTTACTGCATCATACACAGCACTGCAGTTGTTTCAGCTGTTCTTTTCTACATCTGTGCTGCAGACCCTCATTCACAACACGAATGCCTATGGTGCTAAACTGAATCAGGGAAGAGACAAGCCATGGCATAACATCTCCGGGGAAGATTTTAAGTCTTACTTGGCGCTTGTTGTATACATGGGTCTTGTTAAGGTCTTTACCTTGACTGATTATTGGAGGAGGTCCACGATATACAGTCTTCCCTTTCCTGCTCAGATCATGTCCTGCAGGAAGTTTCTGACCATCACATCTGCTCTTCATCTTAGCGATCCTCAGGATGATGAAGAAAATGAAGAGAGGAAGGGTACATCAGCCTACGACCGCTTGGGGAAGATCAAGCCTCTCTATAACAACATTAGGGATGCCTGCAAGACTTTCTTTCATCCACATCAAAACATCTCCATAGATGAGAGGATGGTGGCATCCAAGGCAAGGTCTGTACTCAAGCAGTACATGAAGAACAAACCCACCAAATGGGGTTACAAGCTTTTTGTTTTGGCAGACTCCCTGTGTGGCTATACTTGTGAGTTCTTCGTGTATGAGGGCAAGTCAATGCAGTCTCGGAATGGGCTGAGCTATGATTCAGTTATGGCACTTGTGGATGAAAAAAGGTTGGGCGCTGGTTACAAGTTGTATGTTGACAACTTTTACACCAGCCCCATTCTTTTCAGAGACCTCCTCTCTAAGAAGATTTGGGCATGTGGCACCATACGTCCGAACAGGATCGGTTTCCCAAAGACCATCAGAAACCGACTGCCACGGAATGCTTCACGAGGGTCCATTAGATGGCTTAGAGAAGATGAGCTGCTGTTTGTGGAATGGAAAGACACCCGGGAAGTGCTGATGTGCTCCACTTTCCACAAAGCATATGAAGGTGACACAGTGAAAAGGAGGGTGAAGGCTAACGATGGGCAGTGGTCTCAAGTGCATGTGCCTATTCCCGGTGCAGTGCTGGATTACAACAGGTTCATGGGGGGAGTGGACCTGTCTGATGCCCTCATTGGATACTACAAAGTGCTCCACAAGACACGGAAGTGGTACCGTACGTTCTTCTATCACTTTGTCGATATTGCTGTTGTCAACGCTTTCATTTTGCATCAGCATCTGGCCAGAGCAAGGAACGTAAAACCCTTGACACAGAAAGCATTTAGGGAAACGCTCGTTCTGGAACTTGCAGGCTTGAAATCACGCACTGCTGCCCCTCAGACATCTGATGTTGGTCGCCACAACCCAAAACACATCACGGACGACACCACTTCTGGACGACGAAAGTGCAGACTGTGTCATCAGAAGACACCAGTGATGTGTGCAACATGTGAGGTGCCACTGTGTTTTTTGCCTAAACGGGACTGTTTCAATGACTGGCATGTGCAGACTGGAAAATACTAACCATCATTGTTTGAATGATTCTTTTATTTTTACATTGTTCAGTTTATTCAAAACTAATACTTGTTCCAGAAATGTTTCCTAGTTTAGGTCAGAGCCTTGCATAATTTCCAGTTCCGAGGAGGAATGTGAAGGGATAGAAGCAATCGCTTCTTGAGACGGTAATGGTCGAGTACGCACTCACACGCACACTTAGATGACTTGTAAATTTTCATCCTGTTTGTGAGCTATTGTGTTTCCATTATTCCAAAATAAAATGTTTATAGATTTAATCTGTTAGGACTTTGTTGTTGGTTTTGGTTGTTTGCTCTCGCTCTCTTTTTCCCTCTGTCTCCCTCTTTTGCAGTATGAGTCCTTGGCCTTACTGAATCAAATGTGACATGCTGGTGTGAGGCAGTACACTCTGTAAGTACGTAACACACACACACACACACACACACACACACAGTGTTGCAAATTTAATTTGTTCTACTTACCCACAATCACTTTCTCTTTTTTCTGTCTTTTAGTGGCTTGGGTTTCCAGTTTGTTAGAGAAGAAACCTCCTTAGTGACTGCCTTGATCAACATGTCTCCCTGCACTTTGTAAATACTGTAAATATTTTAGTTTTTCAGTTATTGTATATTTTCTATATAATAACTAGAAGTTTACTGTAGATTTGAGTAAAAAATTATTGTTACAATTACAAATGTTCTGAAATATTTGTTATTATATATATATATATATATATATATATATATATATATATATGTATATATATAATATTTGTTCAAAATAAAGAGTTTTGTTAAAATGTACAAATGTTGTTCTGAAATAGTTTTTTCTTGTGTGTCTTGATGGGCCAAGTAGTGGTGAATTGATATAAAAAATGTAGTATGAAGTGTTGACTCCTGATGTCATTTGGTTACTTGGTGTCCCTTTGGAGTCTCCAAGTGGCCTTTTTGAAAGGACGCCTAGAGATCTCTTTAGAAAAAAGGTTACAGAAGCTACATTTTGGGGATTATCATCCTCAAATTTGAATCAAACAATGATCAGACATTCAATTTTATCTCTACTGTGTTTCGAACCCTTACCATCAAGTTTTCATCCATTTTCCTCTAAGTAAACTTCATTCAAAGTAAACGGAATTGCGTTTTTCATGTATGTTTTACCATGTTTTACCATGTTTTACCTTGTTTCTTTGAAACTTTAAGATATTATGACTCTTGTGCAACAAAATATGTAGTATGTAGTTAAAAAATATACCAGAATTATGAATATAGACCATATGGTTTAAGAGCGGCAGGCGTTTAAATTTGGGTATGTTGTTTTATCAGAAAAGTTAAAAAAAATAGGGGCGCAAGAGAAGAAGTTAACTTCTGTTTTGTGTGTTGTTTAGTCCTATTCGTGTCTATTCCTCTGTAAAAGAAGAATGGCTAGAATGAGGGAAGCGGCTTGTAAGCGAGATTGTAAACCCTTTTCCCCGGCTGTTTGCCAAGGTGTGATCAGAATGTCTGATGGAGTTCTGCACCTGCTTCTACAGGAAAGAATGGAACTAAAGGTTAAAGACCAGCACTGCAAACTCTGTCAGTGTGAACCGCACTACAAGTAGAGAAGCAGTGCACATAGGGCTGTATTGACTAAGATGGCCAAATCCGTTCTGTACAGTAAATCTATATTTACATTTTATTCGCATTAGCTCTATAGAACCGAACTGACATCAAGAGAAGTGCAAGCAATTCAAATGAAAAGGATATGTGTCATGTGATTCATGTCTCTCAACTTTAGAGTTTCTCAATTGTAGTTGCTTTGACCAGCTCTGTTGTCTTTGGGTAACAAAGTATTACGGGCCAGATAGCATAGACCTGCTGTTAAGAAGAAGATTTTTAGTATGCAAAAGGGACAGCAGCTTACTATCTAACCTCACTAACTTGCCAGCTGAATAAACATTGGTCAAAATGTAACTTGTGTTTTTGAAGTTCCGAAACCAAGCCTCCATTTGTAACGATATGAATCATTGCAGCGTCAGGAGGGAAATTTATGGCTGTCATTACAATTTGAACTTCAGCGGCTCCTCCCTCTCTTACTCTATCATCTATTTTTCTTCACATTCTCTTATTTTGTTTGATCAGCACAACTTGTGCCATGCGGTTATACATATGTTCTAATTTCATCAAATTTTCCAAAGCCGCTTTTATCATAAACCTTTTTTACTGTAATAGAAAATTTGTTTATAGCACATCATAAAGCCAAAAACATCCGCTTAACTCTTCTTTGCTGACTCTAAGCAGCTTGCTACTTAGCCAGCACTAAGCTCTGTATCCTGAAGAGTCGCAGCAAACATGTGGATCCAGATGCTGAAAGTTGGCAAACAGATTGCTTTACTAGGAAACCAATAGAAGGTTCTATGTCTAAAGACATCCCGTCGATTAATATGAATTTGAAATTCAACAGATGAATTACTTTAAAAACAATATCTAAGACATCTTCATTGGATTTCATCAATCACTGCAGAAATTGCTGAATGAACATGGGGAGGAAAAGGAAAACAAAACAATGGCGTTCCTTAATCCAACTACATTGATTTGTTAGACAGTTGAAACATATTTTTTCTTCCCTTATTGAATCTGCCGATCTCAACAGAGACAAACGGCTCCAGGCCAATTGTTCTCTTATTGCTTTGAAGTGAATTGAAAATGACCACGATTAATGGGGAAAATAAAAATGCTAATAAAAATCATCATTTACCAGGATATACTGTAGGATAATACAGAATGAAATGCTGAAATGGTTTATGCCTTGACATTAGGCCTAATGATATATAAAGTAAATATAAACGAACTAAATTTACTAAATCATTTATTCAAAAAACAAATTCTTTGTAATAGTTATACAAGTAGTGGTCAATAATGTCTGTAAGATTTTTTACATACATTTACATTTTACATACATCGTTTAACCTATAATGTTTGTCTGCTGTGAGTTCATACAAAACCATACATTTGAACTTAAATAGGTGTTTACCATATGTGTAAACACTTCTAAAGTAAACAACACATTTTACACATCATGCTGCCAGTTGCTTAACGTAATTTTCACCTGCCCCAATGTGAAGAGGTATTTTCCTCTATTTCCCCAGGGAGAAAATAGGTTGTTGGCCTTGCATCTCTAATCATATGTTGTTGCTTTAAGTGGACAGTTTTAAGTTTGTAAAAAGCCATGTACCTGAGGTAACACGTGAGTAAATGCTCATTTACAACAAACATGTTCTGTGGGTTTTACCCTGTGAGTGCTCGTGTTCTCCATCATTTACTCAGGCCAACATTGATTTTCAATGTTGAGCACATCGATGCCACACCCCCAAGAGAGACAAATCCAACTTCTGACTATAGAACCCATCACAAATAATATACAGGTCATGGATATTTTGGGGAGGAGAGAGATCATTGATCATAAAGGAAACACGGGGAGCGTGAAAGTGAAAAAACTTTAGAGTTCCTCAAAATTTCAAACTCATTCAACCCATAGAACATTTGTCAGTTTAAAGTGATAGTTCTCCCAAAAATCTAAATTGGGTCATCATTTACGCACCCTGAAGGTGTACAAAGCTATATACATTTCTATGTTCTGTTGAAAACAAAATAAAATTTTTGAAGAATGTGGGAAACCAATCAGTACTGGGGCACTATTGACTACCATAGTCATTTTTCTTCCTACTATGGTAGTCCATAGGTTACAAACAATCTTCAGAATATCTTCTTTGTTGTCAGCACAGTATAGGGACCAATTCTTACTATTAACTAGTTGCTTATAAGATGCCTATTTTTAACATATTGGCTGTTTATTAGAACATATCAACATGACCATATTCTACTTCACTAATCATGCCTTACACCTAAAATTAACAACTACCTTACTAACTATTAAAAAGCAGCAAATTAGTAGTTAACTGAGGCAAAAGTCATAGTTAATGGTTTATTAATACCGAGAATTGGACCTTAAAATAAAGTGTGACCGAAAATGTATATACTGTAGGTTTTGAACAACTGGTAAATGAGAACAGAATTTTTATTTTTGGATGAACTATTTCTTTAAGGAAGACTTAAAAAGTATTTTTTGGTGTTTAAATGTTTTAGGAAGTTTAACATAAACCTAAAATCTACAAATCCCAAAAAACATTTTTGTTGAACCAGTCTATCTAATAGAAAAAAGACCAATTTGCTTCTTAAAAAAGGACACAACACGTATAAAGAGTATCCAATGGGCAAACATGATAGAAAATGTTTGCACTTCACTGCAAATGTTCTGCTGAATTATAAACACATAGTGTTCTTGTTGCTATCAGCAAAGTTTTATAATCCAGTTTCAGACACGCTTGTCCGTATAATCTGATATCCGTGACCTGCTCCTAACGCTCGCTCAAAGAGACACAAACCCGCGGCACAAATCCACACTGAAAGGCCTTCACAATTGATGCGAGCAGATTTCTCGCTGAGACCGGGTTGATAGGATAACGTAGACCTCCTCGTCGCCAACTGCGAGGTCGATAGAATTAACCTCACAAGGCATCAACAAGCCGGTCCTCTTCCCATTATTGACATCTGTATTTGGAAAGGCAGTACTTTTTGAAGAAGAGTGAACATGAATATCGATTGTGGGGGAGAGTGGAACCGAGGATGCGTTAAAAAGCTTCCTGCGGTGAAGAGATTGGACTGAATGTTTGTTCAGTGGGCCTAAGATAGTCCAAGCCTCACTGAGTAAAGATGCACTTTTGGATGCGCTTGCCTTCACAAAGTAGCTCTTTTATGACCACGGGGACACTGACCTTTTTTTAGTCTGGAGTTGTGTGTTGACTTAACGGTTTTGTTGTTTTATCTGTTGCTTGAAAGTAGTGTTTATAGAGTGCGCTTTGACAGATTATGCTGGTGGCATATTTGGTATTTTTGGTACTGATTCTTAATATTAATGCTTTGGATTAACATACTGACCACATTTTTGAGAAAATGTCCCTTATCTTGAATATGTATTATGCATATGCAACCTGTAAATGCAGAATGAGTTTACTGAACCTGAAATCATATCACACCTACTAATTATTTCTAGCAAAATGAAATTGCTTGGTTTATTGCAGATTATATTAATGCATATTAATTAATTTGGTAGACGACGCATGCTGTGGGAGGATTCTTGGCTGATATCATAGTGCTAAATAATTAAACCAGCCTTATATTTTGATGCAATTTATAATTTTTCTTTCTTTATCTTTCTCGCTCTGATTTTTGTATGGGGAAATTTTCAAATCAGCCTTTCACGCAGCCACAATTAAATGTTTCATGACAAGAAAATTGAGTCACAATGTATCATTTGATTATAATGCAAAGCCCCACGACATGTCTGTTTACAAAAATAATGTACACATTTTCATTGCAAGCAGCAAAACACATGTCATTTTTAAAACAAGATTCACACATGATTATTACACAATCAATATTAAGAAGTAAACATTATTACATTTATTTGAGGTTGCAAATTGTAACCAACAGCTTAATCCACCACTCTCTGTCGAAGCACTACGGGGGCTGATATAGTACTTAGATGTTGTCATGTTTAGCTTCTTTGCCGGAAGAGGAAACGCATACACGAAACGTGCTTTGTAGAGCAGTTAGTCCGTTTAGGGGTACTATAGAAAAAAACATAATACATGCAAGAGGTCCCACGATGTATATAGATAGAAATAGCTCATTCTTAGGTTCAGTATGTAAAGTCTTCATACCTCTGAAGACATAGTTATGTATTTCATAAAAAAATTATATATATAATGTATGTAAATATATTATAGTCCAAAAAATTACACTTTGGACATTTTTATGGTTTTAAAAGTACAGAATCCATATATGGAAACACACATTGAAGACAGCATAACACACTCTTAACCTTCACATTCAACAGCCTTTTTCTGAAATCTGATTTGAGGATTTTAATCATGGACACACAAGGCAGACTGAATAATTAATTAATCCCTCTCCATAATTCTGGGAGGATTATTTCTTAGAGACTGGCAACAAAAAACATCTGGCACAGACCCGCCTTTCTCTGTAGTGAAGCAGATTGTGTGATTTTTGCTCTTCCTACCCTGTTTGTTACACTCACTGTGCTCTACTCTGTCACTGCCACAACAATTTGAGAATGACTTACAATTCCAGGAGCTGTTTGGAAAAAACCTTTCTATGCATTTAGCATTTTGCACATGTCCAACCTGGTCAAAAGTGTATGATTAGTGCTAGCAGAAATATGTTTTTTTAAATCTAAATTCTAAGGTTACAAATGCAGTGTAAATAACAGCAATATTTGAAATACTAATAATAATTATGAATAATTTATTTGATAAAGGTCTTGATTAGCAAACAGATTTGAGAGGAAAGAGTTCATTCGAAGTAGGTTGTAGCTGAATAACAGAGCTCAAAGATAGCATCATGTAGACATAAACACCTGCTCAGGCGGAGGAGTGTGAGAGTTCAACACAACACCTGCTCTGTTGGAACATGAATCATCAGATGGCAATGTGGAAAACTTGAGAGGCTTCACAGGGTTTAATATCAAATTACACAGAATTACATTTATATAACACATGCATGTATATGCATATAATATATTGGTAGTTGACATATTGCATAGCCAGACCTTTGTGTAGCGTTTTTTTGCAGTTTAATAAATTGAAATGACTTTGGACTTTACTTCAGTCATTTACAGTTTGGTGTTATATGCGTCAGATACAGTAGTTGTTGGAAAACAAACTGTGGGCGGTCTGTGCGGTACACATGTATAAGGAAAAAATGGATATCAAAGCAAAGCACTAGTTTGTTCTTTTTCCTATTGTCTTAACCGGTCCTGGAGTATGACACATGACATTTTTAAAAGTACAAATATTCTCTTTATTCTCCCAATGTATGAAACTTTGTAAAAATCTATGCAAAACATGTAAACTAATTTAAGTCAACAGGTGCACGCAGACATGTTTGTGTCCTTGTTTGGTGTAATTTTGTAATCCTTTGCAGCGCAGAACCTAATCCTTTCTTGCATTTTTTTTCAATCTGATGAAGTCATCCAGCCTGATCTTCCCTTCTTATTGTAATGATAATGATACCCAGTCTGTTTCCTTTCATCTTTCTCTTCATTACTATTGCATCTTCAGCCTTTCACCGGATCAGAAAAGCAGATGGCCTTTTTGGTTTTGCCTAAAGTAATCCCGCTTTAAATTGAATTTAAAGTCTTTAAGTGGGTGGTCTTACATTTAGAACCTCACGTTTTTAATCAAACCTTGGGTTTGCGTTTGTTCCACTAACTGATAGCTCATGTGATGTCAAATGTGCCACATTAAGTGATCGTTTTATACTAAATCTGCCTCAAAGAAATGGCCTAAAAATGCAATTAAGGCAATTTAATATTCCCTCTTAATCATTTGTTTTGGGAAGCCTGACTTGTTTTCATTTTTAAACCCCGAAATATTTTGATGAATGCCAACTTGAATGAATACATTAGATTTGGCTCGGTGAGTATTTTCAAGCTTCATGCTTATTCTCCTGTTAATTGACTTGTCTTCTCTTTCTAAGCTCTGGGAGCAGTTTCTCTCTCGAGCTCTCCAAAATCACTTGAAATGTCACAAATCAAAATCCTCGGGACATTAAGCTATTTTCCCCATTAAGGAGACTAACTTGGTTATCAGTTTAAAGAATTTAATTACAGGAATTTGTGTAAGATCTCTGCTTGTTCATTCAAATATTCTGTCTTTACCCGCAATCGGCCTATCTGCCCCACATAAACGACTTCGCTGGTGGAAAGGTCAGGCCTCAGCTAGGCGATGACCCACTGGAAGCGCTTTCATTAGAAATCAATTGCTGGGACCTTTTCATGGGGAGCGGTTTAGCTCAGGACACTCATGAAACGCCTAGAGCGAGAGAGAGAGAGAGAGAGAGAGAGAGAGAGGGAAGGAGAGAAAAAGAGTTGGCCTGAGGGTAGCTTAAATAGGAGGCTCAAATATGAACAAATATGTGTTTAATCTGTTGCTTTTAGTACTTCAGAAGTGCAGAAATTCACTCACACATACAGTTCAGCGCTACAAACTACACACACACACACATTGTAATTCTTTTTAACTTCCTGTTCAGGTGAGTTTTACACTTTAGGTTTACAGTTCCTCATCATAATTTGCATTAGTATGCTTGCTGAGTGTGTTACAGTAATGTGTGAGGGTGCTGATAATGTAGATATAACAGACTAGGGGAGAAAAAATGGTTGAAATAGATTCTCAGAAGTTCTCTGCTGGACAGTTCTTACACTACAGTATGTGGACATATGTACTGGGACTACCTATCTAATAAATGGATCTATTTTAATAATCAAGACAAAAAATGCAACACCAAACATTACCATATCAAAGAATTTTGTTTCCATATTTGTAGAAACAGTTTCTGTTGCGAAAGGACTGTACCTGTGTACAATGGGTTGGGATGATGGGTGTTTGGCTCAAAGTTGTTCAGCTGGATTCGTGTCTGGGCTTTATACAGACCAGTAAAAATTTTCTACACTAGACTAAATTTCTCATTTTACTCTTAAACCTTGCTTTGTGCACGGCAAGAATATTTTAGGTTACTATTAGGTCCTGTTCATTGAAATTAAATTAAATATTGACCTAATTTTTTTAAAACATAACTCAAGGAACAAATTTAATGTTGCCTAAAAAATGAACTGAAGTTAGTTTAAAGCAGTACAATTATAAAAATAAATTAAAACTAAAATAAAACATTATTTTTACATTAAAATAACATTAAAAATAAACCAATACATTTTAATCACAAACGGGATATACCATAATTGCTTTAACTAAAACTTTAACTAAAATTAACACAAAATCTAAAAATAAAAGCTAATTTAAAATATTAATAAAACTAAAATCAAAACTAAAATAACTCTGGTGCATTATATGCTACTATATACGTAGATTTGTTCTCACAGAAATGACTAAAGTACTCAAACCTGCTCATTAGAAGGGGATGTCCCAATACTTTTGTCAATATTGTGTATCTGTATTATTTTTAAATTGACACTCACTTACTCAAGTGAGTGTTAAGATGTTATGGAATCGAATAATGTATAGTAATAATAAGAATAAAAGATTATTTGGTGTGATTCATAGACACAAAAGAACAACAGAAAGACAGTGTGTCTGTGTGTATTTTGTGTCACTGATTATTATCATTACAAATTTCGTTGCTATATAAGTATCCAAATTTCAAAATACCTGAAGAAAGTCTGGGTCAAAAGTGCACCCGACTATGAACGTACGACTCTCTCTTTCTCGTAAATGAAAGCAGTTTGCTCATTAACTACTGAACACAAACATCTTCAGTAGCCCCTTTGTTATTGTTCCCCACCATGGCATTCTGCAATTACTGCAGGCAGTTTGTGATATTACAGCCCTGATTATAACTGCTATTCCACTTGTGGAAGAGCCTCTCGTCATAATGGACCGTCCGGCAAAACAGCTCAGCCAATTAGGTTTCATTTAGTTCCTTATTGCAAATGTCACATCGAGAGCGAGTGACCCCGGGTCCGCAGCCCCCCTTCACCCTCCCTCACACGAAACTGGTCTTGGCACGGTCTAATACCTCTGATGCTCATACAGATACCAGGCTTGTATTCCCGCCACAGTTTCCAAGGGCAACTAGGCCAGCGCTGCCTGTCTGATCTGGTTAATGTGGCTGTAATCAAATGAGGGAAATGGCTCTTATGCAGGTCAATTATGTATCTGCCGCCCTGCCGTGGAGACGTGGTCTGAGTGGTAACATGGGCTTGGAGAGGCCAGCAGGGATGGCATCCACCCACACCATCTCTCTTCCCGCAGTGCATCATTATTCAGGCCGGGCTGGGGCGACGGCAGAACAGAATGCAGTTTGCTGTCATTGTACATGAGAAGAATAGAGGATAGCATTCGTATTCATCTTTACTTTAGTAGGAGTTTATGATGATACACTTTCTTCCTTAAGGTATGCAGTTCCTTTTCTGTCGGTCTCTCCACAGATTGCCTAGGGATTGCCTAGACTTTTATTGTCCCCTGCCAGCGAGATCATGTTGGGGTCTCCACTTAACTCCTCCCTATGGTAGGAAGTGGTCTCCAAAGCGCGTTTCCTCAGTGAGGAAATAGCAGTTCCCCAGTGGCCCTTACAGTGCCGGGCGGGTTCTCTCTGTTAGAGAAACAAGGCCTCAGCCCGTGACAGCCGGTGGCAGGGGCGTCCCACCTTTCCAAAGCTCTGGGACCACCTACCTCTCCACTGGAAGCTTACAATTTCACGCTAGCACTCGTGTCTGACACGCCCAGGCCAGTCAGCATCGCTTCGCTGGAGATTGTGACGCGGCACAGTGCCGTGGTGTTTTAAATAGGAACCCCATCTGTCGGTTCGACACAACGTCTCCTTCATGCCACAACGTTGTGTCCTTCATGCCACAATGCTTTCCGCCCGCTTTAGCAGTCTTGAAATGCTCTCAGGCTCCTCAGCACAAAAGGTGAATGAATGAATGCGGCATGCCCTTTTATAGCCGGATAGCTGGGGCGGAGTCCTTCATGCAAAAATGTAATTCGCCAAATTGATTGGCCTTTTCAAAGTCAGTCAGAATACAATAGGTTATCAGGTCAAACGCCATCTGCCGGTTCGACATAACGTCTCGTTCACTCCATCAGGGAACAGAGGTTACATATGTAACCAAGATGTTTTCTGTTACTTACGTTTTTAGAATTGAAGGTGTTCCCAAAGACTGTGGTATAGAATCCCACCATATAAATGACCCATGAAGGAATAGCTCACCCAAAAATAAAAATGATTGAAATATTTCTCACCCTCATGTCATTACTAACCTGTATGACTTTCTATATTCAGGAATACACTAAAGAAGATATTTTGAAGAACTCATAACCCTGGCCCTCATTGACTTCCATTGTTTGCACACAACGCCACAGAGACATTTCTCAAAATATCCTCGGTTGTGTTCCACAAAAGAAAGAGTCAAATACAGGTTGTGGATGACATGAGGGTAAACAAGTGATGATGTTATTTGGGGGTAAACTACCCCCTTTAGTTGAGGTTGATATTGTGATAGCTTGCAGTTTCTTTCAGCTCCATCATTCTGTACATTTGGCTGTGGTTTTTTTTGTTTCCCTGCGATTTGTGTTTATTTATAAAACAATATGCAAATTAAGTTATGTTTTCATTTCATAAAAATGTCTAAGATAGTGTTTGACATCTGTGAATCATCACTTTGGAAAACGGCAGTGGGTTTAATCACACAAACCTTCAAAAAAGTGAATTACTGTTTCTGAATTCACAGTAAGTCAATTAGCGAATGCTAATGTTTCACAACATTTACTGTTGTGCGAACACATTTTAAAACATGTCTATTATAAAAAAGGGTCCCATGACACCTTTCACCACAAAAGCTTGAGCGGTTTCTTCAATCCACTTATATTATTTGTGTCTTCATCTCTTTGTACGTAAGTCCCACAGTGATACCTGCTGTTAGTACATTTGGTGCCTCAGCTAATGATCCCGAAAACTGACAGAGGTCTGATGATCGTCTGATCTGGCATCAGGTTTGGCAATGAAGCGTGTTTGGCAGATGACTGTGGTTTTGATGTAGCCAGGGGGTAAGACATCATCTCCTTGGCTATAACGTGATCCTGGAGAACAGAAAGCCACACACGAAAACAATATTAGTGTCATCTTCATCTTCCTGCCTTTCCAAACAAACCAACACATTTTGGCGAGCTGAGAATATTTCCCCGTGCCTCATGCGGCTCTCCCAACTGGCTTCTCTCTCACGATCATTACACAGTTAGCGATTTCAAGGCGCACATGTTAGCATGCACAGCGAGCATGTCGGAACCCTGGGGAAAGCTTTTAGGACTAATGTGACAGTGTTGAGCTGACGTCCTACAGGTGAAATGACATTTGTCTTCCTGCCTGGAGACTGGGTTTGACCCCAAGAGCTCGCTTGGGAGAAAGATTGAGTTTGTCTTTTTCATGAGATCATTTCATGCCCCTTAACCCTCTGGCTCCAGGGACGGTATTACGACCATGTCTGGAGAAGTCACTCTATATGTTGATATAAGAGCGGAGGGAAAAGGGAAAGTTTGTTCGGGTATGAAGAGCCAACAGTTCTGCATCGATCTGTTTAGCCTCCTGCTGATCTTGCCTCTTTCTGTCCTCCATTGGGAAGGACACATGTTTGGTTAGCAGGACGACACTAGCGTTCACCCAGGAGGGCTTTGTGTAGCACGCTAACCCCAAGTAGAGGTGTTTTCAAAAAACTAGAGAATGTGTTATTTAGAATTGGCTCAGCAAGAGGAACTCAAAGCGTTACCCTCCGCTGATTTGATCTTTTTTAGGCATTTGTAGCATAATTGAATAGAGGCGTATATGTGTGGTTTTAATGGAACGAGAATAGAGTTTTTCTTTGTTGGTCCGAATCCAACATGAATAGAATAATAATCACATAATGCTGTCTGGCGTTAAACATGTCTTCATATCATCTTGCATCATGCACACAAATGTGAATGCCTGCACAGCGAGGAATGCATTCGTCTTTGAAGACTTTGCGCTCAGTCGGTTTGAGGGTTTCATCATTTCCATTCTGCCGCCTCCAGCTCGGACGAGGCACTCGTGATTCCCAGAGAGAAGCTGGTGCGTCTTAAGGAAGCTCTAAACAACAATTTTGATACAACAATTCTGTTGTAAATGGATCATTTACAAATGCAAATTTAATAGCGACTCGCGGCTTTCAGCATAATGCCTTTTGACTTCCATCAGGCTGATCCACGCAGATAAAGTATTCCGGCTTGTCATTAAATGTGATTGTTCCCCGAACGCCATTTCATCTGCATGTAAACTATATAACGGCATCAGACAGATATGACCGTGCTCCATCAGAAATATGATTCGCCGATTTCCTAGCCAGATGGGTCGTGTATACGAGTTAACAGAATTTTATTGTTTAATTACGGCTTGATTGACACGTAATCAGCCGTTCAGAAGACATTCCGTGGTGAAACCGTTTGCTCTGAGTTTTTAAACAATATGACGCAGAAGCTTCGGAAATATAACCGGAGCCATTGTTAAGGCCTATTTCGTTACTTGGCTTTCATTAGCATAGCTACGCTGCGCCACACTACGTGGTAAATGGGAGATTAGGGAGGCAGCTGAAGGGGATATAAGAGAACAGAGCTGTAATGAGTGTTAACCATGTAGGCTGCCGGGTCTTATTGAATAAATAAATAAGAAGATTAGGGACTGCTTAAATATCTTTGTGCACCTGTGTGCCGTGCTGGCTGAGCACCTCATAAAGCAACAACCCCGCTAATAAAGCAGCGGCTCTCAAACACATAATATTTCTGCTTTCACCTTATTCACATTCAAATATTCCCCTTATTCCAGCTCTTATCTACAAAAGGGCTCTCAGATGTTTTTCATGGGGGTTTAACATTTTATTACAAAGCATACTGTTTGTTGTTATGGTCACTTCCATCCACGCATATTAGTAGTAATGTTTTTTTAAGGTTAGAACAACATTTCATTTTGATTGATGTTGGCACAGTTAGTATAGGCGTATAATAAAAAGGAAACCCAGAGGAAAATTGTATTACTCAGTGGTTGATCATAGCCAAATTGTATGAGTTAATTTAAGAATCAATCAGGATATTTCTCTTAAAATAGCTTAGAAGAAAATAAATAAATAACATAACATAGTGCATTTAAATGCATTAATAGTGTTATTTTTCAATAAAAATAGATTGTATTGGTAAAAATATGACAAAATATTTTTTTATTGAAATGTTACATTATATTGAATGAAGAAACAGTTTTAGTTTTCAGTAAAACTAAAATAGATCAAAATTACAATTTCTACTGTAAGTTTTTTGGTTACTGGTTAAATGTTTAAGGGTTGAGAGTTCATGAGCCAGAATAACAGAAGGAAAAAAATGCGTAAAATGTACATATACATATTAAGCTGTCCCTTAAAACAGACTGAAACGTGTTATTAAAATCAAATAAATTTTAAGATAAAATTAAAAATAATTGACATGTAGAAACGTGCTCTGGTATGATCAAGCAGTGGTCTAGAGCAGAGGTTTTCAAAGTGGGGTCCAGGGCCCCCCATTGGGCCGCACAGAATATTCTAAGAGGTCCCCAGAAATATTTGAGAAATAAGACAGCAAAAGTTGTAAAATTCTACAGAAGATTATTACAGTTTAATGTCTACAAACAATATGTTGTCTTGATAGTATAAACTTGCTTTTTAAATGGTCAAGTGAAAACCCTGGTCATGTGAACCGATACATAGATGTTAATTTAATATTTACTTTTAAATCACACATCAGTGATACTGTATCTGCAACAGTAATTACTTAAGTTTGAATAGTTTTGATCAGGAATATAACAAACGTTTCTGTTTGGCCTCGGTGATTCTCACTGAATATATTAAAATGTTCATATTAACAGTAGCAAAATAACTTGTGCTTATAGGCAAAATGTGCTGTGTGTTTATATTTATAGCACACAGAAGTGCCAATTTAAAAGACTTTTGACTCTTTATATTCTTTCATAGCTAAAAATAGTTTTTTGTTGTTCGAAGTATTGTATCCTATATATAAAATGTACAGAATAGTCCAAATGGATAGCTTAGTGTTTAAAGAGAATCTTTTTAGTGTCAAAAATGTGTCCTGCTAAGTTCTTGCATGTATCAGTATTGTAGTCTTTACATGTCTGTGATTTGTTACTGTTGGTTGACTGTGCCGTGGGAGCATTTTTTTCCTTTCATCGCCTCCTGCTGTGAGGATTGTTTGTTTGACTAGAGAATCCATACGATTCTTTCTCCTAAGCTAACTCGAAATGCTCCGCTCCATTCAAAGCCCATTTTCTGCATTCATTTCATGGTCTTGCTCCTGTCAAAGCTTGAATTTCCAGGATAAATCCATTCAGTTCTACCCAGGTTTACCAGATTTAGAGAAATTTCAACATGCTAGACTTGTCTACGTGTACAAATGTGTGTCTTTGCGTGTGTTTTAAAAGTATCTGGCATTCATCAAGCAGGTGATATTTTATCGGTGGCAGGGCTTTTACTGCCAAACAGACCCATCCATCTTTATTCATCTCCAATTTCTGCTGATTCCGCTTTGACCTTAATGACAGATGTATTGTAAGTCTAGAACGTTCAGAAAATACTTACTAAGGTAGAAAAAGGTATGTTAAATTTCACTATCATGCTGAAAATATAGACCTCTATCAGATTCTTATATATGTATCTGTGGACAAGGCAACCGAGTGGACTAATGATACCACGCACAGTCCAGTCAAGTAGGATTTTGTTTTCATTGGCTGGTTGTTTCACCTCTCGGTCAAACTTTTAACTTTTCAAGTCTCACTCCACACAACTTTTAATCTACTTTCCATGCACAATATTTTAAGATTCTGCACATTTTCCCCGAGTGAATGAAGCAGTCAGTAGCAATGCATAATAGGAACTTTGTGGCATTGTTGGTTGTGAGGTCAAGACGAGTTGACATCCATTATCCTCTTTCACTTCGCTTGTCCTTGTCTCATTCTGTCTCACATTTGATTAAGACAGGAGCTCTCACAGGAGGCTTATGGAAGGATTAGACTGCATTAAAACGCTTCTTTATTCTGCAATGTAACATTTTTGGTGGGCCTGTCTTTCATCTGCGTGAATCGTGACCTATCATTTGACCTTGTGATCTACAAATGGCATGTGACTAATCATTCAGTAGCTGTAGGAAACTGATTGGCTGATGCCAAAAGGCTGTCAGTCCTAAGACCTTCATGCTTCTGCTTTAACAGGGTAAAAGAGAGCAGACAAGGACTATTTCTAAAATCAAAACATTCATTTCATTCTTTTCAGAGCCTTTCCAAAAAAGTAAAAAAATCAAGCTGGCAAAACGTCTGCTAAAATAAATTAATTAATTTGTAGAGTACTTACAAAATATTTTATTTGAACAAAAATTCACTCCAACTTTTGTTGGCTGTCAAAGGAAAAAAACATCTCTGGCCCTGGGTGGTGTATCTACAGGACCTACCAGCAGGGGCTAACTGGTCCATGCAAATCTTACCAAACCAACTTGAGGTCTCGCTCCATGCTAAACCATTTCACATTTTTTAAATGTAGTTAAAAGTATTAATGGCTTTATTCTAAGATACCTGTATCTGTTGAATTCTGCCAAACCTAAAGTGATAGTTTATATATTCAGCCTTCAGTCACTTTGAATCTGTATGACTTTCTTTCTTCTGCAGAACACAAAATACAATATTTTTAGGAATATTGGAAACTGAACAACGCTGGTACCCCATCACTTTATTACATAGACACAATACCAATGCAAGTTAATTGTTCCCTCCTTTGTTCGATTGCCAACATTCTTTAAAATATCTTCGTTTGGGTTCCGCAGAAGAAAGAAAGTCAAACAGGCTTGAAATGAGTTTCTTTAAATAATTTCATAATTTCTTCAAAATATAATTTTTGCTTGAACTTTAACTTTAAGGAAGTATGCATTAGATATAAATTCCCTGCACATTTTCAATAATAATAATAACCACATGTCCACAAGTATTTCTAAGTTATGAACTGTTCCGGATGCAGAAAAATTGGAAATTCTATTCTTGCAATCCGTTACTTGCTCACTGGGAGATATTCTACTAATACTCTACTAATGAAATGACTCATCTTGAGCAAATATACTTTTGATATTACTACTCCTAAATAGCATTCAGTAATTATGTAAATGTTAAACAATGTCTTTGCATTACTCCCTGAGGAGACATTTTGTGCCCATTTATAGTATGATGTAATCACAAATGGCCTCACAAATATTTTAACATATGCATGAAAAGTTCTCTTCAATTGGATGAAAGCCTCTTGACTATGAGTTTATTTCCTCCACAGTAACTTCAGTGTTTGTTGGCATGTCATGCAAGTTCATTGAAAACAAAATGCATGGACCTTGTTTATTTCTAATATAAATGCTGTCAAGTTAAAACAAAACTGGTAAATAGATTATAAACTAAATCATATAAGCTTTGTGCTGGATGCTGATTAAAGTTTAGTTTTGCCACAGTATTGACACTGGTTTAATAAACAGGAGTACAGCAGATGTTTAAGGTTGACGTCTGTTCGTAAAATTAAATTGTGCATCCATTTCACTGGTGACATTTAAGGAAGCCTTGGCGGATTAGAACTAATATTCGTTTGCAACAATATTTTAACAAAAGCAGCAGATATTACTCCATTTACAAATCTCTTTTTCCTAGTAATGATGTGACCTCATTATTTTTGAACTGTACACCACATGGATGAAAAAAATGCTCAGTGAAGTGTGTCTTAAGCCAAATTTGCAAAGTGTACCGATGTGCAGCTGTATCTTTTTGGGCGCACAATAAACAGACTTTTCCAAGCATTTGACCTTACTTAACCACTAATATGAAACTAAATCCTGTTAGGAACAGACTTGCTTTTAGTTCTCTGTGTTTAATTGTCTCTTTTGCAAAATATACTTGTGGCATGTGCACCTCCTTTGACATTTGATGTGAAAACTTATCAGTGCAAGTTGTGAAGCCACTTCATTCTTGTTTTCTTGTTTTAAACTGATTTTAGAAGGAACTCTCTGTCAAATATCAACAGCACCTACTTTTAACTCTAGGTCATGACTGATGTGAGGTTACCTTTCTGTCGTGACCTGGTTCAGTATTGTCATTTTTGCTTTATTTGCAGTGCAACACATTTTATTGTTTTGTTTACTTTGGGAGGGAGAGTGAAAAGGGTTCAACAGAATATCAAATCAAACCACGTGTGAATGAGACTCTCTGTCTCCTATGATCTTCTATCTAGTTTGTCATCCTCTCTCTCGCTCTCTCTCTCTCTATCTCTCTCTCTCTTTCTCTCTCTGTGTCTCTATGTCTCTTCCTCCTTTGTCTCTCTTGACTGCTCGGTTACTGTCTGAGCTTTAAACATAGCTGATTGATCTGGCCCTGGGGGCCCGGTCTTCCAGTCTCCCTACGTGTGTTTCCATCTCTCACTCAACTTAAGCCTGCTGGTAAATCAGTGCTCTGTGTCGTTGCTTATGAATCTCCAACTCTGTCCAAGATCAGCTTTCTTTCTCCATATCTACCTTTCTGACCACAGGGGGAGGCAGGATAAATCAAAGCCCCCAAAGTCAGTCGCACACACCCTCCTAGCAACCATTCTCAACCTCTGTGATTTTATTAACTCCCTATGTGAACACTGGTATGGTTAAATTAGCAGATGCAAGTATATAACTGTGGACATAGAAGGCTGTGGTTTGAGAAGAGCTGAAATGTATAATAACAAATTAAAAAAATATTTTGTAAAAGTACAGATCTACAGGTGTGTGTGGTGAGAATGTTTATAATTGTTTTACTGCTTGATAATGGTGTGCTAGTTAAGGCTTTATATACCTATTTTTATATTTTTCTAAATGTGTTCTTTGCTGTAATAAAGAATCCTGTAACACGAAAGTCATATTAGCCTGTTTTGCTTAGCATGTGTGTTGTGGATTTTTTGAGTTATTCATCGAATGCCATTAATCTACTTATACAAATTAAACCCTTCTAATATCCCGACGAGGCAAAAAAATGCAGAGGTATCGATTTCCCGAGAAAGTTGACAAATGAAAGCTGTGGTGCGTGGTATCACTTTTACTCACTGAAGGAGCGAGAGGACATTTGTCAAGCTCTGTTGAGGCTGCAAAACTGTGATAGTATGGAGGAGAACATAGCCATAGGGACAGTTCCTTTGGCTAATTAACACACACACACACTTAGAGAGAAATCCCCAAATCCCCCCACCTTACACACACACCTTCACTGACATGTTGTTATCGTATGCCATTTCTAATCTGGACGGAAAAGAAGTTATCTTTGAAATTAATTACACCAATAACAGGAGCAGCCTGCAGGACCAATAAACAGGATAATTAGGAAAAGCAATCAAGCTCTTATTAGATTCCCAGGGAAAAGACAGGACCGCTTCAGTGTTTGAAAGCTGTAAAGAAGAAAAGAAACAAAAAAGAAAAAATTTAACCGAGAAATCCAATAGCTTTGCATGGATCGGATACCACAAGTTGTAATTTTTATTTCTTTTTTTCCACTCAGATCTTTATCATAAATTTAATCAAAAACTTTATATCATTAGTTAGAAGCAGTATACCATTACTTCTATATACTGTACCTCCTGTTCAGTTAAGCAATTTAAAAACATTTGTTTCTGAATAGAATCTTGAGAGACAAGATACAAGCAAACCTTTTTTGTTTCTGCTCTTCGCAGATTTTTGACTTCATTGAATTTTCTTTTCTATAGTATTTTAAAATATGGTAATATGGTAATGTTATGTAATTTTAAGAGACAAGATAAAGGTTCAAAATGGGAATCAACTTTAAAAATAAACAGAAATGGGTTTGTGCAATCCATGTTTGCTCCATACCAATTGAACACACCTTAATCTTTTAGCTTCCCCTTTTTACATTTTGACTGTGAGTTGCTTTTGCTAACTAATTATGCAAGTTAATCTTATAGAATTGTATAAAAACTGTTAAAATTGTATAAAAAACGTAGAATATGTTTCCTGTTCAGAACCAGAGAGAGAGAAGGTAACAGATTGAGCACCATGGACAGAAAATCCCATACACACAAACAGATGTATGTGCTGACCTGGCTTCAGAACCATGGACAGGGACACACACAGCGTAGTCAACATGCAGCACAGTGTGTTGTTTCAGCACCATGGACAGGGGCAGGGTTGCACCATCCTTTCTGCCAGACCTTATAAAACCCCTAAAAAAAACCTGAGATTTGATTGGTTTTATTAGATTGCATTCCTCTTTGTGAGTCCATAATACATATTTATAAAAAATACATTACATAAAATAATATTAAGTAATATAATATAATCTGACTCATTCACTCAGCAGATTTTGAATTGTCTCGTACAAAACCTTTAAAGCATTTGGACTAGATTTCACAGCCAGGCTGCCCATGGGGAGGAAATCATAGCAAAGAAATACACCAATTTGTGTCAAACTGTTTTCAATTACACCCAGCACACTAGTGTGCATAGATATAGCTTTATGTGCTCATTGCCAATTACCAATCCCTACAGTACGAGGATGCAGAGTGAATGGGAACAGCTGGTGGTGAGGAGGACAAAACACACACACACTTTATACCACAAACGGAGTCACATTTGTATGCAGAGTATATTGATATCAGCATGATGCTACGTGGTCTCACACCAAGCTTGTGCTGGTAATATCAAACTCATGGTGGCACATAATGAGGATTGATATTACACCACACTCAGAAAGAGAGAGATGGATTGATTGATTGGAGAAAAGGGGAAGGAAAGTGTAAACGAGATAATGTTGTTCAGTTGTTAGTTTGCCTTTCAGCTGTTGCTGAAGAGAGAGCTTGTCACTTTTAAAATAAACAGAAATTAATTTGCAGCAACCCATCTTTGCTTCTTAAAATCTTCTTTAATACATGAACAAACCTAAATCATTTTGGTTCTGCACTTTTTTGGCCTTTTTTACATTTTTGACATAAGTTGCTTTTGCTGAAACTATATTGATGTTATAGAATTGCATTATAAACTTTAAAGATTTACAGTAACCATGAAATAAAGTTGTAAACTCTGTTTGGACTTTTCAAGCAAATTTCTAAAAAAACTCTTCATCTCACTGTCAGAACCGGGCACACAGAGACCATCACATCACATCATGAGACCATCACATCATGATGTGATCACAAACACATAGCCTCATTCTTTTTGACACATGAATGAATACGTAAAAGGCTCGTGACAGGTAGGCATATTTCAGTAACAGAATCAAACTTTGAAAGCCATCAGACGGACAAAGAGTATGGTAGCCATGACTGCCTTTGATGGGTGCCTGTCTGAAGCGTGGGCTTTCTGTCTAGGCTCATTTTTTTAATGAGAAAGAAAGAATTTGCAGCATGTTGGCATTTTAAAAGGAAACGTAGGGGAAAAGCATGTCGCTGTTTAAATGAAAGGATCTTCAAAGCATTGAAAGCTTATCAGATAAATATTTGTGTTCTTTGTGTCTTTATACTTCTGATTTCAATTTGTGAAGAATTTTAAAAATGTATAGGGGACATATGCATACCTGCAGGCACATACTTGAGTGTAATTAATAGGAATTTTAATTAATTTCTGCTGTTTTTATGTTGAGCTATTAAATTATAAAAATTATTTTTAAACCATATGTTCTGCGTCTCAACTCTACCTCTACACCTTTTTCTAAAGCTACCAATCATTTTCTGGAATTATTTCAGAATGTTAAGTATTATAGTCCTTTTATTAGGCTGGACATTTGGACTAATAGTGTAGGAGTACAATATGATGTCGCTGATTTATGCCATTTTTAAAATAATACAAATAAAAACAATCTGAAATATACATGTTGTGATGACATTTGACCCTCATCATTATAGCCTCACAAATGTAAAAAAAAAAATGTCGTTATATTCTTAGTTGTACTTGAGAGATTGGATTAAGATGACATGTTGTGTCTGCCAAATGAGCATACGAGCTTACATTACCATATAATCACCTAAACACTTTTCAACTATTACCTCATTCTGAGAGTCACATAACAACCTTGTGCTCCTGTAGTGATTTTCCATGTCTCCAAACCTTTTATTGCTTCTATCTTTTTAGATCTCTCTCTCTCTTTCTCTCCCTCCCAAAAGTTGATTATGCTTTCAAGCAGCCACCAGCCTGCCTGTTGTTGAACTCTCTGTTTCGTACATGAGCATGCATTGATGAACCTAAATCTGCCCATATGTATGAAGGCCTATGCCAATATGAAAGCACAAACACACACTGTTAGACTGGCAATTCAGTTTTGTTTTTCTTACACTGCTGTCTAAAAAATCTTTCATCGTGTAAACATATATTTTATATAATGACCTCTATAGTGGACTATAAGGGACCTGAAGACCCAAATAACCACCATTGTGCAAAAAAAGAAAAGCTGATTATGCATGTTTGTGTTGTATTTGGATCTTACAAATATTACATGGATGATGTCATTTACATTTGTGCATCTACCCATCAGCCATGGCCTTGCTGTTATTATCTAAAAAAAGCTGTCTCAATGTCAGAAAACAATAGTTAAAAATGTACCCTGGTTGTCTCGGTGACAGTACCCTTTAATTTGACAGTTTACTTTAAAATTCTGCCTCAGAATGTTCTTTTTTTATTCATGTTCATTTTTTACGATTAGGGTAGAGATATGAATAAATTTGGTACCCGTTTGTACCCTTAAAGGTCACTCTTTGGTACCAATATGTACCTCTGAAGTAGTACTATGCACTCTTTATTTTCAAAGATGAGCTTTAAAAAGGCTGCCACCTCGATGCCAGCTTGTGCACATTATTGACCATTTTTTTCTGACCGTGCATAATGCTATTATGCTGATGGTATTTTCTGTTCATTGTGTCTTTTCTTTCATCCAAACCTCTGTGCAAGAATACAAAGACTATTTGTAGACTTTCGATTATGATCTTACACACATTTCAACACATATATACTAAAACTTCTATTTTAGCCATCATTATGTATATGGCAGACAACCTGGGGTTGATGACGTTCTGTTTTTTAAAGTGAGCATTTTGCGTCTCTTAGTCAGGAGCTTAATTAACAGGATCTCCGTGGGGAGCGTGCGTGTCGAGCAGATGGCACAGGCTAGCTTAGACGAGATGAAAAATGCTAATTTGTCAAATGCGGCTAAAACAACCTGATTGGAGATCTCATTAGGAGGCGGTTTGAACTCCCATCTGAAGACACATCTTGCCGGAAAACACACCTTCCTTCTCTCGACCGCCTGCTGAAGTATTTTAATCTCGCTTTACCTCAGTTCTTCCCACCTAGCTCTCTCTCTATCTCCGTCCCCTGGGAGGAGGTGTCTGCTTCTCTCCTCTCCTAAACATGTTCAAACACTCATACTTCATGCAGCATGTTTTCTTCTCTTATTTAAAAAGCAGGATTAGTTTTGCTTGTTTAATAGTGTGTTTTTTCTGCTACTTTATCTAGTCTGAGATATTGTTTAGATTATAGCCTATAAGTAGTATAATTATGAAAGTAATGATCATCTTTTGAAAAGAAAGATTTTACATAAACAAAATTTTGGTCCTCCTGTCAGACAAGTTACCACTGCGTTTTCGAAGAATCAATTATTAACTCTTAAGTTAATGTTAGAAGAAAAATATAGATTTCATTTTAGCTGAAAATGTTAAAATTAAAACCGTAAAAATAAATATCTCAAAAACAGCACACAATCTAAGTTTTAAACATGTGACAGACATGTTACAGCAAAGGTTCAAACATCAATTTTTTTTGCCATTCGGTAGATTCATGTGGCTCGGCTTTTTCTCAGAACAAATGTGATGTGATACACTGCTTGAGGCATTTGTTTTAATAAATCTGTAGCAGTTATTTACTGTAACAACAGAAAGCATTAAATAGTATAAAAAGACCTAATGCACCTTGTTGAATCTTTAAAACAACAGCACATAATACAGCACTGTTTTCTTGCATAGGGGATATAACGTGGGTGGGAATGTGAAGAAGGCCAATTGCTCTCTCTCTCTCTCTCTCTCTCTCTCTCTGTTTTCATTCTACTTCAAATAACAGTGCAGAAACAACTTTTCACAGTTGACTGACAACAGAATCTCTTTATGTTACCTTGGTCTGTGGCATCTCCTTCATACACAAACAATGTCGCAACCA
This sequence comes from Triplophysa dalaica, assembly GCF_015846415.1. NCBI lineage: Eukaryota > Metazoa > Chordata > Actinopteri > Cypriniformes > Nemacheilidae > Triplophysa > Triplophysa dalaica. Next base: position 9,323,338 of record NC_079557.1, read on the forward strand.
ATCCCCTCTCTCTCATTTTCCCTCCTATCAGTTGTCATGGAAGTCAAAAAAAGCCTGTTTCCACAAATGCCAGCTTTTTCCGCTTTGCCTGTTTCATTGCTATTGCCAAGAAATGAAAGGAGTTCAGCACAAGATTGACTGTTCGGTGCACTTCTCCCATCCCACCCCCGAACCCCTATTTATTCTTCCTCAGATTCCTTTATTCCGTATTCAACACTGTAAATATGTTTTCTGTCTGTCACCGAGGCTTTCATTTGGTGTGTAAATATTCCCTTAGCTTCTGACTTAAATTCCATTAGTTGCTGTTAAACTGACCTTGATTCGCATTGGAAAAGTTATAAGACATGTACAGAGTACATCTACCTTAGTTTCAATAATAATAATAATACCAATAATTATAATTATAATAAAAGCAATAATATATTTGTAATAATAACAACAAAAACAATATTTGTATTATGTCTCTATCAGAAACAGTTTACTACTCTTTAGTACATTGTAGTAAAGCTCACTACTTTATTATAATATAACCTTGGATTTAGTTTACACACTTGAAATCATAAGTTGCTTTTATCTTGGCATACTACAGATTTAACCAACACAATCTTATGGAAAAAACCATGCAACAAATTGTGGGTCATTCGTATTCATTTCTACGATCTATGATTTGCTTTTGCGCCATAGACATTAGGGTTATAGACATTATAGAATTGTTTTTTTACTATTAATCGCAAACATTTTCGTATGATTCGCAACATACAAAATGAAACAAATAAGCCACCTTGTAAAATAGTTATGAATTCCTATGAGATCAGGTTGGATTTAACATAGCTGGTTATCAGACAGTCAACAAACTGCAGACGAAGCGAGAGAATCCCTCTGTTACGCAGTATTCTAAAACCAATCTCTGTGTTCAATTTCTTCCTGCTGTGGATGAACCTGTCAAATCAGTGTGTGTGTATGTGTGTATAAACACTCCAGGAGTGGTGCTCTGGTATCATCTTGGTATCATGTTAAAATTGCTCATGTGTCATGTTCTCTGTCTACTTGTCAAATATACTGACCTGGGGTAGGGCACAATTATTATCGGTGACGTGTTTTGTCAGCCATTTATTTGGCTCCCTATGTATTTCCAATGCTCAGTGGTGTGTTGGATTTCCCAGCATGCCCTAGAATGATGATGGTAATGGAGGAGAGAATAGAATTAAGTCACATTTATCTGATAGGCAGAGCACAAAGTGAGGTTAGGAGATCCTGTGCCGTCTGTCTGGTTGAATTATTATATTACTTTTATGCTCACATTTTTCATAGACTTTCATGAGCCGGAATATTCCTTGAGGGACAATGTCCAGAGCTGGAGCATCACGCCCTTTTGTATGCTGAACACTTCCTCTGCTGTAAGGACATATACTGTATGTATAATTTACACAGTTCGATGTATAAAAAATGATGACGTGTGTATACATGTTTCTGTCTTTCCTTTTCTCAACATGAATCAATCTTTAATGTCCAATCTGTACATTTAATACATTTACCGATAGAGAAAACAATTTATCAACTTCTTTATTGCATCAATCACCAGAAGGCTTCTGCAGATAACATCCGCTGTGATTGTCAGCATCCATTAGAAAAATAGATAAAAAACTTTGTTTCCCCCACAGAACATCCATGTGGGCAATTCCAACGTTATTGATGTGACATTTTGCGTTATGGACGTGACATAAAAATGCTCAAAGAATGAATTTGTTACGAATATATTGAACCATCTGTTTCTATTTTACTATTCCTTTGTTGATAGAGTCTAAACATAAAAAAAATGTCAGCCTATAAACAAATTTTCTACTTAAAAAAGGGATATAAACATGCATTTTGGATGTGACAAAAAATGGAAGCGTTTTTTTGGGAGACAACCAACTTTCTAGGATTTCTGTGAAATAAAACACACAATCCTGAAGCAATAATACCCCATGAATGGAGAAGGAATGCCTCTTTATAGAACATTATATAGTTACTTTAGGTTAATTTGAATGTGTCCATTTATGATGAATATGTAACGTTATGGATGTGACAATCCTGAAAATGGCACTTACCTGACTATGAAAAATCATGCACTAAAAAAAAAGGCTTTAGAAATTTGAAGAGAGATCTCAGTATTTGAACCACCACTGTGCTGTTACCATTGTATAAAATGTTGGTAAAAACTTCTTGTAAGGTTGACATTTTTACAGAATTGCCCATTTGATGCATTAATTCAGAATACTGATAAATGCCCCATCCTACATAGCAAGAATCTAAAAACAAATCTTAAAATTGTCCAACTCTATACAGTTTCAAGTACTGTACCTGCCATGTGTGAAATTCTGAGCTTAAGGCTGAATGTTTTTCTCAAAGCCCTTAAAGTTTTTATCACTTTGTATTTTCGAAGTTTTCATGCCTGATAATTTTCGCTCATTCTGAGCTCTAATTCCGTCCTATAAATCAGACTTAGTCTTGCAAGTCAGGCTTTTGACGTGGAATTAAGGCTGGCGTGGGGAAGCGTAGTTTATTCTCCAACAAAGTGAAAGCTCAATTATAACACAGTGTTCCGTTCTGCGGACGACCCTGAAGAAATTAGAGGATCCAATTTGTCAACTTTCTGGTCAGAGATTCCCTCTATCCAAATTTTAGAGACATAACTCTTGGAGGGAGTTATGAATATTCACTTGAGCCTGGGGAGTTTGCAAGACCACTTGCGGTTCTTGCCGAACTCTTTTATTAAGACACAATGCTGTGAACCGTGCAGACTTTGGCAGATGTATTAACTATTGTTTTCTCACAAGCACACAGAACAGAGTGGTAACTTTAAGACTCTGTGTGAGTTAGTGAAATTAAAATGTTCACCTTGAGCTGACTACTGAAACCAAAAATGACCAAAACATCATTTTTAAAGTTCAAAGTTTTGAAGTACAACTACAAAATCTCAACTTCTGACCTATTGGTGTGTTTCAGGCTAAAGTTGTAGGAACCATTCTTTTGCTTTTTTTGAGGCCTTGATTATATTTTTGGGGTGTTTAACAATGGATGTTAATGCTGCTAATTTCAAAAAACGCTTTATATTTCACATATTTCGAGTTTATTGTTCACTGCTGTCCTCTTCTAACAAATCAGATGGATCCTTTCGAAATGCTCTGATTGGTAAAGCCAGGGGTGTCGCTAGGGTTTCTGGGCCCTCTGGCTAATTTTTTACTCCGGGACCCCAAAGACTTATTGCATATTGCTTTCAATAAGAGACAAAAAGGTAACACTTATAGGGACCAATTCTCACTATCAACTAGTTGCACATTAGATGCCTATTTTTAGCATATTGGCTGTTTATTAGTACTCATAAAGCACATATTCAACATGACTGTATTTTACTTTCCTTATTCCCTAAAGCTACCTAACTAACTATTAATAAGCAACACGTAGGTAGTTTACAGAGGCAAAAGTGATAGTTAATGGTTTATTAATACCGAGAATTGGACATTAAAATTATGTGTGACCATGAAAAATTCTAAACCAAAATATGAATGACATTACCAAGTTACAAATACTTTTGTCCACATACAGCAAACCTGAGCTGTTACACACACACCAATAAAATTGTAACATTTAAACATGGCAAACAACAACAATACATATTTTCGAGAAGTTTACTTTCTCTCTTTAATAAGACTAGATCAAGAAATGCTTGACCAAAGCTTATAGCTTGTATTATTATTATTATTATCATCATCATGATATTCATAACAGGTTTCACAACGCAAAAATGGCGACAGATCATTAAAACAGTGAACTCGAGAAAACAGGACTGTTTTTATCAACAGGATTCTATAATGACTTAAATGAAACAAAGAGGATAACCATAGCAGATTAAGACATACATTTTGATTGATTTATTAAAGCTGTTGCAAGGTGAGAAGCTTTAATATAGATAAATGGATAAGTTTAGCCTTTGTTGCGTTTCTGTCTTTTCTTATTAGCTCATCACAATCAACTCGATTCTCTAATGCATAATAATACTTCATTGGCATATCATGTTACAAAACATTGGGGTGTGTAACTAACAGAATTGATAGTTCATGTCAATTAAAATAGCTTATAGGATAATAACACAAAAGAGATCACCTTGTTTTATAAAAAATGGATGACTAGTTGTCTTCCTCGTCTTGACTTCTCTTCTCTCTCTTGTTTCTCTTTTGATGTCCTGATTTTGCCTGCCGCTGAGCAATGTAGATACACGTACAGAGTTGTGCAGCGCCATCGCCGCTTCTCTGAATGATCCACTTATGTCTTTTTAAGGGGACACACACACCGTATATAAATCTTAAGGGACACGCACATACACACGTGGGTTCTTCTGGGCACCCAGTGAAACAAGGTCCCTTAGTGCACAAATGTGTAGCGGAATTCATATTAGCAGCTGTAGGACTGTGATGAAAGTGAAAGTAGTTTAGTGTGTAGCTAAGTAAAATGTTTATTAATCTCTGATAACCAAACACTGCTCCAGCGGCTCTTCCTCTTCTCAAAGGAAGAACTTGCCTTTTTTTTTTGCATTCCTTTGGTAGGAGGTTATTTAAAGCACTCGGAATAGTGACATCATGTACCCGGGAAATCATGTAGTCCGATTCCAGCAGTTCTCTGAAGTCCTTGAATAGTGAATTCTGTTAAAGTCATTATCACGCTTGGCATTAAACTTTGAGCTTCATCATTCTGCACGTTGCCTATTATTTATGCTCTGACAGCTGCTTTACACACTAACTAAAGGTTGAAAAATGGGATCGCGGGGAATGGGACCTTTAAAGTGACCTATTACTGTGATTTGAGTTCTTAAATGCAAGAATTTGCTGTTTTTTATAACACCTTGAAGATGTGAGCATTTTAAATGTTCACATCAGAAATTATGAGACATGTATTGTTCATTCTCATACCAATAAACTGAGCAGCAAACACACGAATACTTCTATAATATTGTTAAAATCTTGATGCTCAAATAGACATCACAGTATGTTTTGTAAGATTCAAACATTTGCCACCAGCATGATAATTTCAGTTTAGCAACAAGGACCAAGGAGAGTGAATCTCGCCTATCAATCAAGTGAAGTCAATTGAACTTTGAAGGTGTTTATCACAAAATAATTAGGTGAGAAAAATCCTGGGTGCCTGAATGATTTATCCAGCGACGTTCAGATGTAATTTTGTTTCTGCTTGACAGCCTAATTTATCACCGTTTAAAACCTAAATCTCAGAGGTTAACTACATTTCTAAAAACGGTCTGTCATTGTTTCATATGATTTTGCTTTCCAGACACTTTTGAGTTTGGTTACATTCCTATTATTATTTCAGTGATGACAACTCTCGGAGTGATAAGTTCAACCTCCATTTATTGGCATAGACATGAGATGTACATGATCTATATTTTGGCTGACAAGATCTGCTAGGCTGCTGCAATACAAAAATATTTCAACTTAATCAAAAATAACAAAGGAAGGCTGTTGAGAAAGTTAGACCCCCATAGCAGATCTCTATGAGTGGAGCTGGGGAGGAGGAGGGATAAAATAGTTTTTACGTAAATAGGGAAGCATTTCTGACACATTTGAATGAGCCAATTAGCGATTAGTTTAGAGTTTCATGCCTGAACTATATAGATATGGTAACACTTTAGTATAGGGACCAATTCTCACTATTACCTAGCTACATATTATATGCCTATTTTCTTATAAAACACATATTCAACATGACCATATTCTACTTCCTTAATCCTACCTTATTCCTAAACCTAAGAACTACCTTACTAGTAAAAGTCATAGTTAATGGTTTAGTAGTACCGAGAACTGGACCTTAAAATTAAGTGGAACCAATTGTGTCTTTCTGGTTATCAGACATGTCATGCAAATGTAATATTTTGGTAACAGATTATTAAACAGTCTTGCCCTGGCTACTATTGATCTGAAATAAATATTTACTTATACTTATATATTAAAACATTCATGTAGGGTTTTAAAGAAGCATAAACAGTCTGTTCTGAATTATATACTGTGATAAACATCGCTTGAGTTCCAAATATAATTATTTATGACTCAACCCATTTATTATGTGGGAACACTACAGTGGTTGAGGTAAGGTTGATAGTTTTGCTACACATTAATTTTACACTTGATATTGCTATTTCTTGTTATTTGCCGGAGTTTGTTGACCTTTTGATCCTAATTGCATAAAAAAAACACATTGCTTGAACAACATGATTTTATATATATGTTGGATACTAAGTGATATTTTTCAGTAATTCATTACTGATTGAGGTCACTTTAATACCCAGTCATTTTAATGCACTGAAGACCAATTTAATGACCACTAACAAAATAGTAACATGTTGGTATTTTTTATTGAGGGGCATGAGCTCTTTACTACAGTAAGATAACCGTAATATTACAAACGGCTGGTTCTGGAAAGGTTTGGCATTAATGCAGCAAGAAGTCTAACTGCAACAAATTTTGTGGCACTAAACAAGACTTTGTCAAGTTTTAAAACATGTTTGTTATATAAACCACTGAAGCAAGAAACAAAGCTCCTAGAGAAAGAAATGAAAGATGCAACGTCACTCAATATTCACACCGTCCCTGCTCGCAATAACGTTTGTTGTCAAATACCATCTCTTTGTCTTTACTCTTTCACTTTCTCTCTATCAATTTCTATCTTTTCTTTCATTTTTCTCTATAAATCTCTGCACATCTGTGACAGTGGTCTGAATTTTGAGCTAATTACCTACCCGTCCCTGAAGAGATGTAGAGGATAATTTGACGTAAAGGGAGAGCTGAAGCTAATAATCCATCTGCTATTTCAAGGTCTGTGGCACTTGTCAGAAATGTCTTATGTGTTCAGGAGAAAAGAAGATCATTTTTATGGCTACAGTACCTGCCACTCGATTATATTGCACTCTCCAAGAAAGTGTAAGACATAAGACAGTGTAATTATATGTCCTTGCAGTCAAATTTATTATGTTTGTTGGCATCAACATTTTATCAACATCAGCAGTATTGGTCAGGTGAGAAATGTGCGCTAGTAGAGTTCATGTTAACATTCTTAAACATTTTTATACTAACATGTTCTTCAATTAGAAAAGCAATTCTTCTCAATCTCCTCACATGTCTTCGGGAACAAATGGTGTGCACTGTATATTCATTCTGCATTTACAGAAAATCTGGTAAGGTAGAACAGAAAAGCTGTTTGCGTGTGGATGTATGAATTGATTTGTGGACAACAATGTAAATCTAGTATCATTGAAGTGTTTATATCTATTTATTTAGCAGATTTCTTTGTTCAAAGCGACTTACAAATGAGGAAACATCAGAAGCAATAAATCCAACAATAAATGTAGAGCACAATGCTAAGTTAAGAATATGAAATATGAAAAGATGGAAAAATTAATATGATCTACTTTAAGATAAGAAATAGTAAGTGCTTGTGTTTATGGTTGTTACTTAACTAAGTGTATATAGAAAATGTGCCTTGCTGTCAGATGTCTTGTTTAGAGAAATTGTATTTTATTTATTGTTTTAGGTCAGTTGCATTAAATCTCCCTATTCTGTGTTTTTCTGACTTCACACAAAGTAAAGTTAAATGATGCAAGTCTTTCTTGCTGTCTAGTGACATGGAGGTTGATTGGTTGATCTCATGTGTGAACGGTCCAATGGCATTTGAAAAATGGATAATGGGTAAAGAAAAATGTTTTTGAAATTATGCATTTAAAAAGATTTATTCATGTACTTTTTATTCTTTGATTTATCTGAACGTGAATTAAATAAACAGCTTTACAGTAATATATCTACATACATTTACACATGCATTTAAAAATGATGTATTTATTGTTCTATTTCTATTGAACATTTTTTCTGTTGTTTCTCTATCATGAAAGAGAAAACTCAAATTAACATGGTTGCTCTCTTTCTTTTGGACAGGTATTTACATGTTTCATGAAGAAGTTAATGGATTAAGTTTGTAATTCGTTACATGGATTACGAAATACATTCATGTCTTTGGAGGAGGCGTGGTTTAGGACGGCAAATCGCGTAGAGGGTGGGATTATAATTTCAGTTCCAGCAGGCTAAAGTTAACCTTCCTTTTAGAAGCAATACGGTGGCTCTCACATGACATAGATGTCGTCACGTTTTCGCTTGTTTGCCGAAGGAGATTTTATGAAACTCACTCTGTAGAGCATTTTGTCTGTTTAGGGCTTCCAAAGAAACAACATGGTTAATTCCATGTATTAGAGTACCTGTTGTGTAGGTAGATATTATATTATATTGCATTTCTTTCAAAAGATCCTCCAAAAAATACACACAGCACCTCTAAATAAGTCAATTAATATATCTATTTTACATTCATGCATTTGCCAGACGCTTTTATCCAAAGTGACTTTCATGGCAATATACTGTATATTTTGTTTCTAAGTATGTGCAGTCTCCTGGGATTGAACCCACGACCTTTGCATTGTTAGTGCCATGCTGTAACCACTGAGCTACAGGAAGGACAATTCCTATGTAAAAATTTCTTTATTTGCATATTTCTGTTACAATTAATACATTGTTTTTCTTTTTTTGAGCATCACTCTTGGTCCTCTTTACGATTTAACTGTCGTGTAGATTACAGGTAAAAAGTTGGATTTAGTAAGCATCCATAAACTTTTTCTCAAAAGTGACGGCAGTGCTCTGCCTGGCTCTGTCTGGATGGACTGAGGTTTCTTTTGCCAGACCCATGATGGACATGATTTCAACAATAGCACAATCAATGATAAATGTGCAGTATTATTACCAGACAATCAGAGCATTGGTCACTCATTTATCTCAATCATCCTCATTGTTTTATTCTGTTCCCTCCCAGAAAATGAATTAGAAGAACTTAATTTCATCATCAAACCGTCTCTAAATCCATTCAATACAAAGCTAACTTTGGAACATTAATCCAACTTTTCTTGTGTAGATAGACTCCAGACTCTAATTAACATGGCTGGCGAATCTAGCAAGGATGAACGGACAAAGACAATATTACTTTTGAAGAAAAAAACTCCAGTAGATACAATTGGTCAGTGTTCGAACTCATACAGTATTGTGTGTTTTTTTTCAGAAAGGTTCTCGTCCCAGAGGATGAGGAGCTTAGGTGACTCAGGAGAGATTCTTGTTGTTCATTTAAAGAAACTCTTCCGAAGACCACGTTCTGCATCAAGGCTCCTATTCACTCTTTGTCCCATTCCTTTTTTTTGCTATGACTGGTGCCCTCTTTCACAGAAGAGACACTTCAGTGATTCGTGGCTCCATGGAGTTCGATCTGGTCCTACACCTTATCTGCCCGGGGCACATTTCCTCAGGGAAATCTTCAGCACGCTACCTTGGACCTTTCTCCTAAGACGAGCCACAAGGAACAAGGCTGCACATGTTCTTCTTCTCCAGCAAGCACTCTGTTACTGATCAAGACAGCTTAACAGATAAACACTGTTTGACGTCATAGGTTCTGCTTCTTCTCATCTCTGATTCCCTTTCTTTTATTATTGGCCTGTGGGGAAAGCACAGAGTTATTGCCCTGAACGGGAGGTCAGTCTCCAATTGTCTTTACTTCCTCCACCTTCTCACTTGGGTTTGACACCGAGCACAAAAGCCTTATTTTGAGAATCAGACGAGGTGAACTGTTTTCTTTGTCAATTAGGATCAAAGAATAAGCGCAGCGTGATCAAGAATACAGTTGGGAAATATTTATTTCTTGACTGGTAACTGGTTTGCTAGAGGATGGGAGATACATTATGGATTAGGCTATGTTATTTTCTTTTGGATCTAATAGTTAACTCTACCAAATCCAATATTGCAGATTAATACTGATGTCTCTGTGAGTGATAGTTCACCAAAAAATGAAAATGTTGTCATAATTTACTCACCCTCTATTATTCTAAACCTGTATGACTTTCTTTCTTCTGCAGAGCCCAAATTAGATGCATTATAATATAATATAAAATTTAGAGGAATGTTGGTAACCAAACAACTGCTGTACCCATGACCTTCTATTGTGTAGACACAAAACGAATGGGTACCACCGTTGTTTGGTTGACATCATTCTTCAAAATATCTTCTTTTGTGTTCTTCAAAAGAAAGAAAGTCATACAGGTTTGAAGTGAGAAGGGGGTGAGTAAATTATAACAAAAATTAAAAAATATGGGTGAACTATCCCTTCAACTGGAAGGTTTTTATGGTTTCTGTGTATAAAAGGGGTAATTATGAATGTTATATGAACATTGAGGAATCATAAAAATGTACACTAAATAACTGCAAATGATCAGACAACTGTATTTCCCCATTTATTATTGCCTATTATTGAACCGTACACCATTATATGAAATGCTACAGTATGAAAACCATTAGTCTGTTATAAATGTCAAATCTTCTTGTCTGTTATTTAGTGAAGTGAAGTCTGCTTTCTAGCCCTTCTGCTCGTGTTCAAATAAGCGTAAGAAGAAACGGTTCCAATCCTAGTTTATTTTCCCCTTTAAATCATACAATGAGCATTAATTTGCATCTTATACAAATGATCAGTTGACGTTTATGTTGTACATCAGCATCGAAAGTATGATTCTCGCTACCTTTTCTGGGTTGTTTCTCAGTCGCTGTTTGCGCAGCGGCATGTGCATATAATCAGATCACATTGTGTAAACCAGATGCAATGTTTGCCCTTATTTTAGGTCGGTTGGCGGCGAGGACGCTGAATATGTAAAAGCTTATTGAACTTCTGCTTGAGTGATTTCTCTTAATTATTCAAATAATCAGATTCGAGAGGACAGAGAGGCAGAATATAATGGATTACAACAGCCCATTTCTCTGCGGACTCCGTCTCTCCTCTTTCTTCTCACTCCATTCCCGCTGATGCTCGGAGCGGTTGGACTTGCCGTAACATTTGCGCTATGATGGGTGCTGGGCGGGGGCTGAATAATGGCAACCGGGGAGCAAAGAGGTATTAGAAGAGATCGATAGCTGGCAACCCAGAGAGCCTGCCCATAATCTCAGTCAGCCATGTAGGGAAGTACATTATTGCGACTACAAAGCCTATTAACAAACCCACAGGTCGTGCATTATTGAAATGGTGCTGGTTTTATGAGACTCAATTCAAAGTTGAAAGGAAGAAAAACAGGACAAACATAAATTATGCAGTCTCTCTAGCATCTGCAAGCAGCTCCCTCTTGAAAATATTGCTTTTGTTTTGCCTTTAATTGGATTCATAGTTTGAAAGCTTTGTCAACTGGCAATTGTGTGTGTGTGTACGTGTACGTGTACGTGTATGGCCTGTGTAGATGCTTAAGCGGTGGAGCGGTATCGCCCATTAGTTGATTTTGTAGAGAGAGGAGAGAAGTGTTCCCAGAGCAGGAGAAAGTTGCTCTTTACTACCGTGGTCTGCGGCTTAGTTGTTAGTTGATATTCTTAAGAGATCCTTTAGCAACATATACATACCATTCATTATTTTATCATTACATTATTTGCTATCTTCCCTCGCTGCACTTTTGGAAGCAGAAAGTGGTCTTTTCCTTTTAACGTAGTTTGTCTGGCTCATTACTGTGTTATTTTGTGTAAATGTGCAATTGACCTGTACTGAATGACACTTGATTTGCAGAAATAAAGAATGCAATTACACATTTGCTGATAACAAAAATGCTCCAACGAAACTGAATTACAGCACAACCTAGATTTGATTACAATATTTGAAACGGTAAACTGTCTCCTGTGTCCCATACACGAGAGTTGCTGAGAGATTTTATGCTGTAATGTTCCTGGAAGAGAATGTTGTGAATATTGCTTTCGTTGGTATTTGTTGTCAACATGCAGCATCTTTAAACTAGTGTGCAATTTCGAAAGCCATAATAACTCATTTTTTTCTCCTCAAAGGTCTCTGTGAGGCTTTCATAGTTTTGTACAACACATAAACATATGGGCCAGCAGTGAGCGTGCTCATACACTTTTTCTGTTTTTTGGGTATCAAAAATACATTCTTGCAAACTATGTTGTCTTACGTTTCTAGTACAGTAGTGTTTGAGACTTGCGCACATTGGAATCATTCCTGAAGCTCCTGCAGAATGAGTTTTGATATGATTTAAAATCATTTTATGTAAACAAAAGTATTCTTTTCAATGCAGCCATAAGAAATGTTTTAATAAACGATTGACATGGAAATTCATATTGTTTGTGTAGGCTATATGGATATTTATACAGCAGTTGTTAGTACGAGACCAAGTGATCATGATTCACAGAATCTCTAGAAATTAATCTGCTACAAGCACACGGCAGTTAGTTGAGAAGCACTGTGCTCTCAATCCCATAGAGGACACAGATAGATACATATGGACTCCTACACATTTCACCTTCTTGACCCTTTATTGCAGTCTGATATTTTAATACAACAGATGTGAGGTGACATACGGCAGATAAGTAGGTGGAAAGAGATGAAATAATGCAGAATTCATGGTGCTTTGGACATACACTAACATATGGTACATTTTCCTTCAGTTTCTGTTGGTTATTGTTTCACCTCATGACCTTTTAAAATGAACTTTTAGTAATTTACTTTACTTTGATGCTAAGGAAGTTACATGACAACTTCACCTTATTCAACTAGGATGATCTTTATAGAGCTTTTTTGCTCCATAAAATCAATTCATTTATTGTAGTCATACTTTTTTTAAACAAAATTGGATCACAAAACCACTCTTAACAAGCACAGGAACATTTTCAGTAAAAGCCCAAAATACATTGTATGGGTCAAAATGATTGTTTGAGCCAAAAATCATTAGCATATAGATCATGTTCCAAGATGAAATTTTGTAAATTTCACCTCAAATACAGTATGTAAAAACAACCCATACAACAATAGGAACATAAATTTTTCAGCTTTCAGTTGATGGTTTTGTTGTCCAGGCTCACATATGCTTTATTGCTGTTGTTAATACCAAACACTTGATACAAGCAGCACATGTTGCATACTGTGTATTTACATTATTACATATGTCTTGTTTTTTTCAAAGGGTTAATTCATTGTGTCTATTATGTATCTATCTATTGTATTCACAGTACTTGTTCTTCCTACACCCATGCTGTTTAGTATTTCAATTATTTTCTGTCAAATACTGTTGGAAAAAAGCATTGTGTGTTGTTGTATAGTTTAAGGGACAGCTCACCTAAAAATAAAAAATCTATCTTCATTTACTCACCCTCGAGTAGCTCAAAATCTCTATGAATTTTTTGGTCCTGTTAAGGACAGATAAAGATATTTGGAAGACTGCTTGTAACCAAACAATTATTGTCCACCATTGAACACCATGGTAAGAAAAAAATACAGTGGTATAGTCAAAAGTGCCCCAGACCTGTTTGAACATTCTTCCACCATTTTTTCAAATATCTTCTTTTGTGTTGAACAGAACAATTACATTTATAAAGAAATGTTTCTTATTATGGCAGTCAATGGTGGCCAAGAACTGTCCATTCCTTCCCAATATCTGTGTTCATCGGAACAAAGAAATTTACACACTGTACTTGATGGTGCGTAAATGTAGATTTAGTAAACCTTTAATATTTGTAAGCAAGCATTATGGGAAATGTAGTTCTAGACAGCGTGTCTCATTATTATCAGTGACATGTTAGTGTGTAACACTTTTTCTTTCATTCCACCAAAATATTATATTTGAAAACTTTCAAATGAATGAAATTGCAATGACAGGTGTCTATGTCCTTATAATAAGGAAAAATACAAAAAACTAAAAGTCTATCTTTTTCTAAATTATTACATTTAAACACAGAGTATTTATGAAACGAGCTCGCTCATTTAGCCTGGTTTAGATGCATGTTCAATTCTATGCTCCACAGGTTAGGGCATCAGCCCAAACCTCTCCTTTTTCACTTTATGAACATCTGGTTGCAGGCATCTGATAAGCCTGGATCAGTGTGAAGAAAAAACATAAATCTGTGAGCAGACAGCCGAACGAGAGAGATCTCCCCTCCCCATCCTAATCTCCACAATTTGCCGTGGCTGATAAAATTTTAATGAGGAATAAACATAATGGGGGCCCCTGAAAGATTACCATAAAACTGAGAGGGATAACTGCTCGGCTGTGCAACAGGACCCTAGCACATGGAAGAAAGAGGTATCACAAAAACCTGCTTTTTATTACCAAACAAATCACTGTAGCATTTATTTACGCACTGCGCCATATGGCCTCGTGTTCTAAAAGCAACATTCACTTTTGATGTGCAATTTGAAAAGTTTTACGGTCTGAATGAATGTTTTAGATTCACGACAGAATATCAGCAGGGTCATGTTAAAAGGGTTTGGATTATTCCTTTTCATTCGTGCTTCTCTACACCCCCACAAGAGACATTTTCAGATTCAGTTTTGAGGATTATTTGCTTGTTGGTTGTTTGCGTTGATATTAGGCCAGGTCATTCATTGCACTGTACACTGACTGTTATGATTCTCCACATGTATTGACAGCTGTTAATGTTGTTTGTTTACTCTCTGTATTGGTTTTGTTTAGGTGTAATTTTTTAACATGAAAATTCTTTCATCGATTGTTCACCCTCAGGTTGTTCCAAACTTGGATTCATTTCTTATTTCTGCTGAACACAAAGGAAGACATTTGAAAGAATGTCAATAACCAAACCGATCCCATCCCCCATTTACTGCCATAGTAGGGAAAATAAATACTATGGGAGTCAATGGGGGATGAGATCTGTCTAGTTACTGACAAACTTGGTCAACATGCCCATGAGGGATGACTTGCACACATGCAGAGTTATACTGTACATTTCTATAAAACTAAATTGTCTAGACTCCCAAACTCATACAAGAGATATTTCTCCAAAAAGTTGTTCATTTCTTTATGGATAAACTGTTTTGTCTGTTCTTGCACATCTGCTAAGGAAATGTGGCAATGGCAGTTGAGCGCATCTAGTGATGTGACTGGCTGTTCCATGTCTGAATTTATACGGTTTGACACACAGAGCAAAAGCATATGAGAAATGCCACATATCTGTGACTCTGAACCAGACTGATGTTACATAGACATTGCCAACCAACAAAGAACGCAATCGTTCTGAGGAGTTCTTTGAAAGCTGTGACAGGAGCGTGCTAATACATCAGTCATGATTTTATTTGAACGTGACATTTTAGACCTCTGAATGAGTTAATGCTGTAATTGTGCCGGTACAATTGAAACAGCATTAGCAATTACCCTATATGTACAGATTACTTGCAAAGTGCATCTACTGTGACAGAAATCCACTGAGCAGAATGTTAACATTGACGATCCCTTTAAAACATGACTTTTACTTTGCCTTTATAACATATGTAAATATCTCTTAATTCAAGGAACAGTCAAGGCAATATTAAGCCAATAATCTCTCCATTAGTCATATCAGGTTAGAAAATTTGAAACTGCAGAAATAACGAGTATTTTGCATTAAGCGACTGCAATTGCTAATAGCCTTTGCATCTATTAATGAATTATTGATTTAATACGATTAAATCCTTTTGCAACAGCAACTGTTTTATCATAATTTAAATGATATTTTTTTTCCCACAAGAATGATAATCTTGTGTCAACATAGCAGCTGGTCATTATTGTTCTCTGGCTGTATGATTCACCTATAGTTACTCAAAAATATGTGAGATAATATATACAGTACAATAGCTTTCTCTAGGGTTTCATTTTCACAATTTCAAGCTTGGCATCCATATACTGTATATGTTCATATTAAATGTGAGGTCATTTAATTTCCTAATTACAGCTTCTATTCTTCCCTTTATGTTTAAAGTATTCATTGTTGTTTCTTATTAATATCCATAGCATGAAGGTTTTTTTCTATGAGGGGTGAAGATAATTTGTCTGCAATAGCAAACTATTTCTGCTTCAAAGAAAGAATTTCAGTATCAAGTTTAGTCTTATTGATATGTCTTTGATTTGTTGTAAAACCCAATTCATCATATAAATTATCTGTATCTGTCAATCAAACCCCTCCACCCAAATTTCTCAGTACTGTACTCACAAAGGAGTTTAAAATTTCTTTGCTTATGAAGATGCAGTTTAATCTCCAAAACCATTCTCTTTTTCTTACACATCAGAGACAAGTTGTCAAAAAATGTGTGATAGGGAAAATGCTAAAAGATTGGTTTCAATTTGCATTATTTCAATTAAAGACTGGCCTTGGTCTTACATTCCCTCAGTTTTTCTCTAAGATGTTTGACACTGTAATACTATTGGATGTCGCACACACTGTCAAAAGCTGTTTTAAAACATTATCTGCTTGACTGTGAGTCATATTCAGCCCCTGTATTATACCCTGTGTGCACTTTCTGAAAGCACCTGGTCAACCTTGGCTTGTGGCTGTGTCATAGAAATACAAGAATTCAATAGTTCTTGAATTTCAATTTCAATTCACGTCTCTTTCACATATACACAATTCGAGACAGCTGAGAAGTACTGAATGAAGAATCTGCAAATAACAGGAGTTTCTCACAACATACATGTTTACTTACATGTCCTCAGGGACTGTAAGTAAACCAATTAGCAGTGAACTATGGATTTACCAACTGAATTCAATTTATGTGCCTGAGAAAGTGTAACGTGATTGACTTTTGCTACCAATGTCATTTGCACCATAAAGTTCAAACTGAAGGTTATTTTCACTTAATCTGTTGACTGCTATTCAGTTCCAACATGCATATTACGGGTTTGTTTGTGACGGTTTGTCTTTGACCTCTTTTACTTTATTCCCTGACATGATATCAGCCAGAACACAAACCCAGCACGGATCACTCATTACAGCTTAAGCTGTGTTTTTCTGTAACCTAGCAGAAAAAATCCAGTTTTCTAGGAATTCATTGATGAAATGAAGCTTTGTTAGACTGGAACGCTCAGATTTCTCTGGGTGACCGAACTAGAGCTGAGACCTACCTGGCTGTTGCACTTAAATGTGAACTCGACTTTTTGGTTGGATTTTTTAAAAGTAGTCATAAACAAACATCATTCACCTCTAGCTGCTACTAGAGACTTTCCTTCAAGAGGGTGAATTAGAAATGGAAAGCTTGTTTTTGAAGGCAACACTCCTCTATTATAATGCTGAACTGTAATGTCATTTTATGTTTTATACTGTACTTGGCAATTCAGAGAAAAATCCGTAGATGCTTATTATTTTGCATTACTGCGTGTTCTCTACCAGTTTCATGAAAAACAACCAATTTATTTCAAATGGAGAACAATTCCAGTCATGATTTTGACTTACAGAATAAGAAAGTTCTTTATATCAACTTTAACCATTTCCTTCCAGAATGCCGTGTTGCTATTCAAGTCAGCAAAACTTGTGACAACTTTATTCATTGCACCAAGTGCATCCATTCGAGGCTGCTCCCCGATTTTTTTCTCATTCATTATCTCACACTGACCAGACTGGAAAATCCATAAATCTTGCAGATCGTTCCGCATTAATAATAAATGTCCTTTGCTCATTTCATGATGTATTGAAAACTGTGGAGCCAGCACAATTGTTAAGGTAAAGCCCCAGTTGATTGACACCAAAAGCACCCCAATCGCCTACAACCCTCCAGAATTGTCACAGGTCAAGGTGTCTTGGCTTGTCAAGGTTTGGAGATAAAAAAACAGCAATGACATTCCGGTGGTCCTCATCTCTGGAACTGCCATTACATCATGTTCCTTTTCTCCTACTTTCTTCTTTCGCTAAATTCAGCAGTCACACCGTGGACCGTTTCTCGACAGGATGATAAGGCGAGACCTGTCGACTTTCTCTTTTAATGCTGGCTGTTGAATGGAGTATTGTGCCGTGATTGGTGTTCATGTGTCATCACCATGTCAGTCTTATAATGGCACTGGGTTTCCTGGCAAAGTGAGGTGAGATAAGAGTTCAATAGGCCAATTAAGTGCCCAGCAGTGCTGTTTCCTTTCACAGAGGGTCACTGCCGCAATAGTAGACCTCCTGCATTTCTCTGTTTAGAAGGGAGATGTACATACATGCCGTTTTGTATCAAATAGCGATCTTTCCCGGCCTCATTGGGTGTATAGTCACATGTAAGGCCATTTTTATGCACTTAGTGTGTTGTAGTTTCCTTTTCAACTTAAGATAACATGGAAGATAAATTTATCCGGATCAGAAGCTCATCTCACAGCTTAAACCTTTCTTTTGTTGCCAGTCCCAGTTTATACCAGTGATGCAACTTCCCGGTGTTGATGGAAGCTGCTGTAATTACAAGGCTCTATGTTGTTTTTTCTGAGTACAGACCGGCATGGGGAATGGGACATCGACAGCCAGCGTTGGCTTGCCTGTGGGTAGTTAAGGGCAAGAAGCAAGCAGACTGCCTGATTAGGTGTAGCTCCAATGAGAGCTGAGGGAACTAGTCGCAGTGTTTCATGGGCATGTCGTGCTCCTACACTAATGGATATCATTAGCCTTAGCCGACACACTGCCCACAGCCTGTTTATTAGCACCCATTACACCACCATTGCCCCACAGCCCTATCAACCAACCGCTAGCAACCAACCCTACAAACCAAACCGTGTGTGTGTGGTTGTGTTTTTTTAAGTGATGCAAAGGTCTGAAGGATGTTTTGACAAATAAACAAAAGAACATTTATCAAAAGATTTAATTAAAAAATTAAAATGAAATTTTCCTGACGTTTTGACCATTTTGACAAATAGGTAATGGAAATCCTGACAGTATCACTCTCTGTGCTGTCAGGACTGTCAAGATAACTCATTTTGCTTTTACAGACATAGTTTTTCAGCATTTCTGCAACCCCTCCATTTCCGTCTCTCTCAATAACTGCTACATTTGGATAATGTTCAGAAAGCAACGTAGTTTTTGTGTATTTGTGTGTGGTAAATTACTTTTTTGAGTGAACTAGCCATTTTTCTGCAAGAGCAGCCACATTTACTTTAGAAACAGTTATATTGTAACTATTCTTTAATTTAGTATTTGCAGAATTAGTTCATTTTGATACCTTACTGTATCAGCTTTATCACTCAAACTATCTCATGATGACATCAGTGGGAGATCACATCTCTGCAGGCCTGAATCTTTATGTTTTTACTTAAAATAGTTCAAAATTGCTACAGTAGCTTTAACTCATTCTTGCTTTGCTTCCACTGCATATTCCAATTATATTCATGCATTCTTGCACACGCTTTTTATCCAAACATTTTAACAACACAATATGCTTTTTGTTCCATTTGGGATCCTAAAATCCCAATCTGATGGTCTGTTTCATCATATTCAATTACATTTACTCTTTGCTCCATTCTGGAAACGTAACTTTTCAACATCATCCTCTCTCATTTCATCTAATATTGTGGGATGGAGGAGATGTATACAGACCAAAGCACAATAAAGTGCAGCGGAAAGATCACAGCAGCTTTGGTCTCTGAGGTCATGTTTGCTTGTTGTGTTATCGATTATTGCATTACTTCATCATTACTAAGTGTATCCAATCCTGTAATCCCATCGGATGCTGTTGTGTAATTACTGATAAAAGATAAGTGTAAAAACATAAAAGAGATGTAAAAAATTTTTAGCTTGTCAATACATACTTGTAATTGTATAATTGGATCTTATCTGGTGTGACAATCGACTTTCACATTTAAAGGATACACACAATGGAGATTCCTTATATCAGTTTAAATGGGGCACAGCAGAATTTTCCCAAACTTCGTGCCCCAATAAAAAGGGTCTAGCGAGGCCACTGGGAAGAGCACAGAACTCAATTGAATCACACAATGAATGTCAGGACTGCATGTGAGCCTGCATACCAGAACACATAGTAAAAAAATCCATCTCATAAAGACGCACATATCCAGCATTAAGTTTAATATGTCCCTCGCCCTATTGTTTGAGAGTAGACAATTAAAGGAAGTAGGTCACTGGTTATCAGGTTATTAAGCTGCTTGCACAGAGCTGTGCTATAACATCTGTTATTGGCAACAAATAAAATGTATAATGTATACTATATCTGTTTCTTTCATTACTCAATTCAATCAGTATAGAGCACTTGGGGTGGGTCATGTGTCCATCCGATAAACGTCTGCAAATTAATGTTTAATTTCGTTTACGTGCTCTTTCTTTCATCAGATGTACTTAGAGGCTCGTCGCACAGTGTGCTCTCTTGTAAATTTGGTCTATCAGCTTTCATTACCTCACAGGATCATTCAGGGTTAAATCATGTTTGATCACTGAACAGCACAATTATTTTAGGCGTACAGTTTTAAACTTGTTTCTCCCAATAAACATTTTCTTCACCTTCCACCTTGAATTGCTGAATGCGGGGTTATTGATGCCTCTATTTGATATTTTATTATTTACAGTGCTCAAATTGAATCATGTCTTATGGGGGTCCCCACCTTGGGAAGTTTTTTCTCGGGTGGGACCATTGTTTTTATTTAAAAATATTTTTTTAAGGGTTAGGTTAGGTTAACCCAAAAATAATAATAATTTTACCTATTTACCTAATTTAACATATTTGTCCTACCAATATGTATATCATATAAAATGTAAGATTTTCCATTAATATATTTTTCTTTAAGTCTGATGGACACCTCTCTCATCCGGCTTTCCCAGTTCCCCCTTACTTTGAGAACTAATTATATGTTTATTATTATATATTTATAAAGTACCATGTCATCTATCTTGAAGGCGATCTGTTGAGGGGGGGTGTTCCAATCCCCCAACCTCTAACCCTAAAGGTGGTCCTACACACATACAACATTAAATAAATATTTTTAAAGCGCCCAGAGCACCACAAGAGAGGAGGCCTCACTGTTGTACTGTTTTGTGTCTGTTTGTTTTTGGGCAGTAATTAGCCATTAAAATGCGCCTGAGCTCTATTGTCTGTGAATGAGTTTTTAAAGCGCACTCCTGAGAACACCACAATCTGAATGAAACAGATGTCAGCCACTCTCAGCCTCCCACCACTATCAGCTCCGACAGCAAGCTCCGTCTTCATGGTTAAAGAAAAAAATATATATTTAAAACAACAAACACTAAACACAACAGGGAAGGCAACCACTGTAAATAGAAACAAACTTTTGGTTCAGCGGATACTTGAAATGGTTTGTAGAGGGTTTTTCAACATGACATCTAAAACAACCCTTCTAAGATCTAACCAGTATGCGCCGGGTTGTTTCGTAGTTTAAGAGATGCTGTGATGGAATATGAAACGCTACAGATTTTCTCTGATAAATCTGAATCTGTTGGAACACAAGAAAAGTACAATACAAAAAAAAGGGCAAAACAGGCACAGCATGTTTTATAGTGTTGCTAGAAATCAGTCTTTGTTTAAAACTTGTATTCCATACAGATGGCATCTTCTTTATAAGTAGCCAGAGCTGGGTAGTAACAGTTTACATGTAACCTGGATTACATAATCAGATCCCAAAAATAAAGTATTTGTAATAAGAGTAAACTACATTTTAAAATACTCGTAATCAGACATCAGACATTTTTATGGATTACATAATTGTATATTATTCACAGAATGCCAGTAAATTGTTTACAGTTCAGTCATTTTCCCTACATTTTTTCTCCACACATTTTTTTTATTTCTAATTGTTTACAAGTTTTTATAATACACATACCTAACACATATGTTTGTGATTCTTTATGTTTTTTTCTGGTAGAGAGGGGGTTTGAAATCGCACAGAGATGCAATATAAAGTGCAACTCAGCATATGATGGCTGGATGTATATAAACGTCTTGGTTACGTATGTAACCTCAGTTCCCTGATGGAGGGAACGAGATGTTGTGTCGAGAACGACAGATGGGGTTCGCCCTTGAGAACCAATCAACTCTGACTACTATAGAAAAGGCCAATGAAATTTGGCGAATGCAATTTGCATGCCGGGCTCCGCCCCCGGAAATCCGGTATAAAAGGAGGCCGGCGTGCAGCATTCACTTACCTTTGTTCTGAAGAGCCTGAGACCTCTCAAACTGCAGCAGAATACGATACGTGTTCGTGGCATAAGGGACACAACGTCTCGTTCCCTCCATCAGGGAACTGAGGTTACATACGTAACCAAGACGTTCCCTTTCTGTCGGTCTCTCGACGTTGTGTCGAGAACGACAGATGGGGTTGCCTATGGAAAACGCCACAACGCTATATCGCGTCACAATCTCTAGCGAAGCGACGGTAACAAGCCTGGGCGTGTCATCTCGAAGCTTTCGTGAGACTGTAACCTTCCAGTGTGGTGGTCGGGGGGTTCCAGAGCTTTCTTGGAGAAAGATGGGTACAGCCCTGACCGGTAACTTTCACGGACGGGGCCTTAGCTCTCTATAGGCGAGAGGCCGTCCAGATCAGTTTACACCGGGTAAGCGCGACTCTTAATCAGAGAAGCGCTACAGAGGCCACCTCCTACCCGTGGGGAGGAATATGGTGGATATAGGTATGGTCTCGTCCTTGGAGGAGAACGCATGGAACGTGCGGACTGAGTAGTTAACCGCGAGGTGGAGGCCCACCTGGGGAAGCTCATGGGTTACCAGGAGTGGGAACCATTCTCATGAGGATACATCAGACGGAACAGCCCACGGAGGGGGTGTTACAGACGTCCGGTAGCACTAGGTCCGGTTAGAGCTATCTGTGATAGCTCACATGGTATCCCGGCCTAAGGGGGAAGGCTGCTCTGCCCAGCCAGCCCCCAGGGGGTGCTTGTTTGGTGATGGATGGAATGCCTATTCTTAACCAGTGTCTGGGTAAGAAGGGAGGCTGGTGAGGTACCAGTTTCTTAGCGATGTGTTCGGGTAAGAAGAAAAGGTAAATAGCACACTGACCCAACCTGTTAGAGGGTGGAAAGGTGCTTTCGCAGGCATACGCCCCCCCGGATGCCAGTCCTACTTGTCGCCACGCAGGACGTGGGCTGACACCGGGTTTACGCGAAGGTTGTTAACCCTTGCGAAGGTGTTTGGGCATAGCCCAACCCGCAGCTCTACAGATGTCTGCTAGAGAGGCGCTTCTGCCAGTGTCCAGGAGGTGGCTAAACTCCGTGTGGAGTGAGCCCTCACTGCCAATGGGCATGGGAGATTCTGAGATCGGAATGCCGTCGTAACGGCGTCCACGACCCAGTGCGCCAGCCTCTGTTTGGAGACAGCCTTCCCCTTCTGCTGTCCTCCAACAGACACGGAGCTGGTCAGAGCTTCATAGCTCTGCGTGCGGTCCAGTACGTACTGGAAACAACACTAATCGGGTTGGGTCTTCCTCCCCTATGGGGAGCGCCTGCAAGTTCACCACTTGGCCCCGGAGGGAGTAGTGGGAACTTCTTGGGCACGCATCCGGGCCTGGGTCTCAAGATAACGTGAGAGTTTCCAGGGCCGAGTTTAAGGCAATCCAGGGACACGGAGGATGCTCGGCGGTCCCCTACCCTCTTGAAGGAAGTGAGCGCCGTCAGGAGGGCCGTCTTACTCTATGAGGAAGATCGGAACCTCCGAGGGGCTCTTTGGGAGGCCCTGAGGCTCCCCAGGACCACTTAGGGTCCCAAGAGGGTATGGAGCGGAGATGAGGCGTATTCCGCCCTCTCGCTGCTTAGGAACCTGGTGACCAGGTCGTGTTGCCCTAGAAACTTTCCACCGACTGAGTCGTGATGAGTGGCAATAGCGACTACATACACTTTCAGTGTGGAAGGGAGATGTTAGTCTCCAGTCTCGTGAGAAGGGGAACACAATCCTGATCAAGCACCTCAGTGGGTCTTTCTCGTTGAGAAAGACACCAGGACGAGAAGAGGCACCGTCTAGAGGCGTGTAACCGCCTAGTAGATGGGGCCCTAGCCTGGGTGATGGTCTCAGCCGTATAGGGGGAGTAGCCATCTTAGGATCTTCTCGTCCCGTCTAGAGACCAGACATGGGTGTTCCAGAGGTCTGATCTGGGATGCCAGAACGTGTCCTTCCCCTGAGAGAGCAGGTCCTCTCTCAGGGGAATGGTTCAGGGGGAGTCGCTGTCCAGAGCATCGGCTCTGAGGCCAAGTGCGGTTAGACCGGTGTGGTGTAACCAATAACACTTGGTGCTCCTGCTCCCTGACCTTGCACAGAGTCTGTACAAGAAGGCTCCTGGGGGGGGGAAGGTGTGCTTCCGCCCATCCCCCGGCCAGCTGTGCGCAAGGATATCCAGTGCCGAGGGCAAGGACTATCAAGCTGGCAAATGGTGGTGTTACGGGAGGTGAACAGGTTTTACCTGGGCCTACCCGAACAGCCTCCAAATGAGCTGGACTGCACGGGGGTGGAGTCGCCACTCTCCACGAGGCATAAACTGGCGAGAAAGCACGTCGGCTGTCTAGTTCAATTTGCCCGGGGTGTGTGGCCTGCAGGGAACGAGTCACCTGTTGACTCCACCGGAGGAGGCGTCGAGCAAGTTGTGTTTAGCTGCTGTGTGCGAATGCCACCCTGACGATCTGTATTCGCTACAGCTATAGTGCTGTCCTCGGAACAGCACGTGCATGTCTCGCACGAGAGGCCGTAGCCTGCTCAGTGCAAGTAGCATAGCCCACAACTCTTGGCAATTGATATGCCAGCGCAGGCGGGGGTTCGTCCAACACCCCACCTGCGTGCCCGTTGCACACTACACCGCACCCCTGCAGGGAGACTTCAGTCGTCACCACGACCTGCCTCATAACCTGCTCAGAGGGACCTGAGTCCGTCGAAAAAGTCATAAAGACTAGGGGTTATGGTGCGTCGGCAGCAGGGCGGCATCACCATGCGCCTGCTGCCGGTGTGCCACGCTCTCCTCGGAACTCGACTCTGAAACCAGTGTTGGAGCGGTGTCATGTGCATCAACTCGAGGGGTATTAACCCGCGAGGACGCCATGTGTCCCAGGAGCCTCTCAATTGTTTCAGGGGGACCGCTGTCTGCCTAAAATGTTCATTTCAGACAGTTCAACACTGGTTGGGCACAACTGCGGACAGGTGTGCCGACATGGTGACAGAGTTGAGTTCCATACCGAGAAAGAGGATGCTCTGCACTGGGGAGAGCTTGCCCCTCTCTTGGTTGACCTGGAGTCCCAATCGACCTAGGTGCCGGAGCACCAGGTCCCTTTGTGTACATAACAGATCTCGCGAGTGTGCCAAGATAGGCCAGTCGCTGAGATAGTTTAGTACCCGCTCGCCTTCCTCCTCTCAGGGAGAAAGGGCGGTCAGGGACAGACCGAAAGGGAGGACTCTGTACTGATATGCCCGCCTCTCGCACGCGAACCGTGGGAACGGCCGGTGTCGAGGAGGATCGAGACATGAAAGTAAGCGTCCTTCAGGTCGATTGCCACGAACCAATCCTGACACCTCATAGATGTCAGGACGCGCCTCTGTGTGAGCACCCTGAATGGCAGCTTGTGAAGGTGCTCTGTTCAGGGTACGCAGCCTTTGGGAACAACCCGCCGTCTTTCTTGGGAACGATGAAGTGCGGGTGGTGACCCACTGAACATCTTGGTTTTGAGGGACGAACTCGATGCCTGTTTTGCCAGAAGGGTGGTGACCTCTACCCGAAGTACGGAGGCGTCCCTGCCTCTGACAGAGGGAGAGATGATGCCCCGAAACTTGGGTGAGTCTCTGGCGAACTGGATCGAGTAACCAAGACGGACCGCCCTCATTAGCCAGCGAGACAGTGTGGGCAGCTCTCGAGCTCCCAGGGACTGTGACAGGGTGACCAAGGGGACGGTCTGCTTCATCATTCCCACGGGGGGTGGTTCGTCGGCTGGCGGAGCTAACCATGTCGTGGGGAGTCCCCGGAGGGAAGGTTTGCTCCGCCTACTTACCTGCCTGGCGGGACAACGGCACGCACTGTCGGTTTGAGAGTGGTGACGGCTGTCGTATGTGTACGACCTCACGCCTCGCCAGGGTGTGAGGTCGGTTCGCCGAGCACAGTCCAGTGGAGTGTGCGATCGGCTGCAAGTAAACCCGGGGAGAACAGAAAACTCAGTGAGTAAGTGGGCGCCAAGCCCTAACAAGGGCCCGGCTTTGGTGACGAGGCAGGAGTCGTCCCGTACCGACCGATCAGAGCCGTGGCTGTGAAGGTTCGGGCCCGATGTTGTTCTCCCTGGGGTCTTCCCGTCAGTGTCCCTTCTCGCGAGGAGGTTGCTGACGGGGTGGAGGTTTCCCCCTCGACCTCTGCTTCCGGGGTGCCGCCTGTGGGGGCACAGGAACCGGAGCCGATGTCGAAAGGGTCCTGGGTTGCAAGGAAGCAGACGTCACGTGAGATCTCGGAGGCCTGTAGGCGGCCGAGTCGCGGCGTGAAAAAAATGTGGTTAATTGCCACTGTCTGCTTCGCCGTCAAAAAACTGCTGAGCGCAGTCCTCGACGGTGTTACCAACAACCCACCCTGCGAGATGAGTGCATCAAGAAAGCGGACTTCCTTGCTGTCACTCTTCTGCACAAGGTATAGCCGGGGGTGTCTCTCCTGGACCACTACCGTGGACATCGTCCGACCCAGGGCCCGTGCCGCCGCCTTAGTCGCCCGTAGAGCGCTGTCAGCGGTGGCACGGAGATCCTGCATTATACCCGGGTCGGCCTTACCCTCGTGGAGCCCTCTCAACGCCCTGGCCTGGCGGACCTGCAGGATGGCCAAGGCATAGAGAGAGGAGGCAGCCTGGCCCGCAACATCGCAAGCTTTCGACACCAGTGATGCCGAAGTCTTACGTGCTTTGGACAGTAGGAGTGGTCGATCCCCCCCCAGGTGGTAGCCGTCCGCGGCACAGGTGCACCGCAGGCGGACGTTCCACCCGGGGGATCTCGACGCAGTCCTTTGGCTGCCTCACCATCGAGGGAAGTAAGGGAGCCAGAGCTGGTTTCACTGGAACGGTCCGTGAGTGGAGCGTTCCAAGTTTTACACAGCTCCTCATGCACCTCCGGGAAAAACATGGCACCACACACCATTTGCACCGCGCACCGACCTCGGGAACCACGTATCCCCGGGTTAGCACGGATGACATCACTTCTGCTTCCTCCTGAACTCGACCGCTGGGGGTGGAGTTTGGATTCGGCAGAGTCGGATGCCACTCTCCCTCCGATGCTGCGAGCGACATCTCATCTACGTCACACATCGTTTCCGAGTGTGTGCGTGAGGATCCGGACGGTATGCCACCGCCGGTTGGGGAACGTTCAGAAGAGCGAATCGGGGTGCGATCGGCCCGTGAGCACTTGGCTGGCGGGTTTACGTTCGCAGAGTTCCCCATATCACTAACGCTGCTAACGTGGGTGGTCATCGGGGCCGTAGCCACAGATGTCACAGCCCGGGTAGCAGACGAAATGGTGACTGGTTCCCGTAGGAAGACAGCCACCCGTGACCGCAACTTCTGAATGACAATCTGCCCGCAGTGCAGGCAGATGTGTCAACGAACGCTGCTTCAGTGTGCTGGACGCCCAGACACCTAATGCAGCGATCGTGTCCATCCCCCTCCTCGATGAGGGTGCCGCACCCAAGAGAACAGCGGGACATGCCGCGCTGGAGAATGCTCAGTCAGTCCTGAAAAGGACTTTTAGAAAAAATCTCTAACACCTCCGGAACCGCAGAGACGCCCAGGGGAAGGTCGCTGCAGGAAGGGACGATCCGCTGTAACACGTCGTAGCACCAGAAATTAGGTGCATTTTGAAAAATGTATCTTACATTAATGTAATTTTACGTATATTTTTATGTATTATAATATGATTTAAAAGTGGCAGAGCTGCGTCAATTCTAATTTCACCATCAAACTCCATTGTGCTGATATCACAAGACCTTGACGAGAAACACCCCTGATAGACATCCTTTCATTTTTAAGGAATCTCATGGGGAAAACAATTCACTGTTACTATCAGTAAACACTAACAACAAGTCATATGAGTGTTAGTATTTTGTCTTTACTGTACTTTATAAAGATGTTGAGTTTTTTTCTGGTGATTAAGAATGGAATATTCTTCCTCGTTGTAACTGTCAAAATAGTACAAAATGATCCTGCTTCAATATAAACTCACCTAAAGGATTATTGGGAACACCATACTAATACTGTGTTTGACCCCCTTTCGCCTTCAGAACTGCCTTAATTCTACATGGCATTGATTCAACAAGGTGCTGAAAGCTTTCTTTAGAAATGTTGGCCCATATTGATAGGATAGCATCTTGCAGTTGATGGAGATTTGTAGGATGCACAAAGCTCCCGTTCCAGCACATCCCAAAGATGCTCTAGTGTGTTGAGAGCTGGTGACTGTGGGGGCCATTTTAGTACAGTGAACTCATTGTCATGTTCAAGAAACCAATTTGAAATGATTCGAGCTTTGTGACATGGTGCATTATCCTGCTGGAAGCAGCCATCAGAGGATGGGTACATGGTGGTCATAAAGGGATGGACATGGTCAGAAACAATGCTCAGGTAGGCCGTGGCATTTAAACGATGCCCGATTTGCACTAAGGGGCCTAAAATGTGCCAAGAAAACATCCCCACACCATTACACCACCACCATAATTGCATTAATGAGAAATTGAACAGGTGTTCCTAATAATCCTTTAGGTGAGTGTATGTAACATCAAATAAGATTTGAGTCAAAAGTAATCTGAATGTAATCCAAAAGTAGTCAGAGATTACGTTACTGACTACAAATTTTGTCATGTAATCTTTAATCAGTAACTGATTACAATTCATAAGTAATCTACCCAGCTCTGAGTAAAACAACATTTTTGAAGTCCCTGAAGCGTTTGAAGTTAAGTCTATCAATGTAGCGCCAAACAGAAAGGATTACTCCTGTCTTCGTTCTGCCATTTGACAGGATGCCAGGGGTTCCAAGCTGAGTTTAAATCGCACTCTTGTAACAATCCGATAATAATTATCTTCCCTGGATGAGTCGTACAGCAGCTGAAATGACTGCTGGTGGGGATCGAAGTGTAGAGTAAATTATACAAATTGATCAGAATAACTGAGCTACACAGGGGTTCGACCCCTAATGCACGAACTGGCTTTCTGGGACAACAGCCATAATAGCAATATTGAATGCTTCTGAATGTTTTTCCCAAATAAAGTGGGGAAATTTCACACAACATTTGCGTGCTGCTTCCTGATTAGTTGTTAACTTGAATAAAATGATTTAATTGCAGCGTAAAGAGTAGAATACTGGTTGGATGCCTCGTGTGCTTGTGTCTCACATGGTGACATCCTGCCAATCTGAAGCAAGAAAAGAAGACGAAACGCTGTCTAACTCTATCCAAAATAAACAGCTTTTTATGTGAAAATCGATGCTTGTTAGCAGCGTTTCAGAGTTTAGTTCATGTGCAAAAGATGTTTTGTCCTGTTTATCATCTTCCGCTTATACTGATATTGATATTCTGAGAACAAAGGACAAATTATAGTGAGGGTGAATTGTTGTCAAACAGAAACGTGATTGCGAGGAAAAAAGAAAATAATTGGGCAGCATGAGATAAAAGACGTGTGTCGCTTTTGCACGCCGGCAACAGGAAGCAAGTCGTACCATTAATCGCTTTTGATTAACCATATATCTGTCTCTGACAGTAGTGTTTATAATCTCTGAAAAGCAAATGCGTAACCCAACTGGTCATAACTGGTATTTTTTTTAATAGTTTCTCATACACATGAGTAAGTTTGAAAGGAAAAATAATTAGATGACATTAGCTCATGTTGAGATTAAACCTCACCAGGAGATGGACACAGTGGTAGGTGGAACCACAAGCAGTATGAGTTTTGCTTTCTTTGTGAAGAGAATAAAGGGAAATCATTTTCACAGTATTCTAAAAATTGAGCCGTAACACACACACACGCACACACACACACACACACACACACAAAACACTGTGAATAACAACAAAGCAGAGAAAAAGGCAATCTGTTTCCTTTTCCTCCTCCCACAAAAAAACACCTAGACATATGATATCTCAGTATGATTTGTAAGATTTTCAAGTTTACAAAACTACAAGTGGTAAAAGGAAATACAAGGGCTTCTGGTAACTGTTTTGAATCATAATATCAACATAATTCAGCCACAGAAAAAGCAACCAAAAAGACCATGGGTTAAGTGTTTTGGGATCCAAACAAAACTATCGCTTGTGATCTGAGTTTCCCTGTGCAGTGATTGCAGTATTTTGAGAAGTTTGCTACAGCAGGTGTGAGAAGAGAGGCTACGCTGTTTTAAGAAGTGGATGGGTGATGAGTGTGATAGAACGTGGTTGCCATTCATCTCTTTGCCCAACAGTCCTTCACAGGGAAAACAAAACAGAATAAAGCAGATGTGCCATTAATCCTCGTTTTGACAGCCGCATGACTAAAACATTCCTGTGCCAACAAAAAATCATCTTTTTGATTGTTTGTTTTTTGAAGCAGACTAATCCAACTACCATATACGCCAAAGCATTGTCTAAATGAAGGCCATCACACATTGCAAATATATTTTATTCTTGTTTTCTATAATCTGCATACTTTCTGAATAGTAATGAGCTCCAGCTGTACAAACAAAGAGTGTTTTTTTGATACTGTGACATTCAGCATTCCTGTGTGACAGCAAGTATGTGCTTTAATACATTGCTTAGTCTAGATGATATAAATATGAAAACATATGGAAATAAAAACCTTTGCGGTGTGATGCTTTATAATGTTTTCCTGCTGTTTGGGTTTTGTTTTGTAAACCAAATCAAGTCCTCAGAAAAACATTTATTTTGCTTGCATCTAGTGTAATGTGTACTTAGTTAGACTATACACTGCAAGAAAAGGGGTCTAATTTAGATGTTCAAATCTGTTATAATAAACAATTGGCACATTCATCTTTGTTCAGTGATGCATGATAGGATGCTCTCTCTACCCAATTCGATTTCCATTTACGTTCAGAAAAGTTGAGCACACAGTGAAGAAGAAGCGTCTAAAACATAACTGGGAGTCAGTGCTAATGTAAAAAGCTTAACATCAATAAAGCCTAGCAATATTCAGCGCTCCATTATTTATTTATATATTGTCAGTGATTGATTTCGTCTAACATGTGCTAAGGTGTGATTACTGCCATTTAATTAGGTTCCCTGGCTTGTTATAGACACAGAGGATTTACTTTACGCAAACAAACCCGTCAAACAATTAACATGGAAACCCAGGAATGAGCCCGGCTACCTTTAGCCTCTATAATGAGACAATGGCAACTTTCAACCAATTCAGCTTGACAAATCTATTTCCGTTCTCTGTATTTTTCCTCATTAAATCTTTTATTGTCTCACCGGTGCCTTAAAACTGTTTCAGCCATTGGATATCTTCAGTGTCACTGGTTTCCAGATGCAGTCATGTTTGAAAGTCTGGCCGCTGATGAATCGTTTGGCACTGGTCTCACTAGTTCTTTTTGTCCTTCCCATCGCAACTGTCCAATTATCTTATTTTTTCGTGGCGAGAATGTTTCTGTGCAAGCTGACTTGTTGGAATAGGGTTGCAGGAGATGGCTGGTTTCCTTCCGATGGAAGATGCTCTAGTGGATAACAAGCTCCAACTCACTGTGTATCTGTGTTAGGACATGGCTCTGGGCACTTCGCAGCCTCTCTAATATAACATTCTTTGTTCTTCTAGAAAAAAAAACTCATAACATCTGTGTTCAGTCATGGTTCGTTTAACGGCGTAGATGTAATTTACATCACAGGCCTACTGTATGGTTCCAGGTGACAGTAGCTTAAAGGGATAGTTCACCCATAAAAAGAAAATTCTATCATTTGGTCACCCTCTTGTCATTTCAAATCTGTATGAAGTTTTTTTTTCTCTGCAAAATACAAAACAACATCTGAAAAATTTGGGTAACTAAAAAACGGCGGTATCCACTGACCAATCCGTTCTGAACATTCTTCAAAATATCTTCTTTTGTGTTCTTCTGCAGATGAATGAAACTCATACAGGTTGAGAATGGCAGGAGGCTGAGTTAATGATGACAGAATTTTAATTTTTGGATGAATTTACATGAACTAAGATGAATAAATACATTAGAAGAATTGTTCAATGTAACAAATCTCCATAAAAGGGAAGGAAGGAGTCGGGAACCGGCAAACATTTAAACGGTTAATATAAATAATAACAGCCGCCGGCCCCTCACGGCCGACCGCCGGCGAACAAAACATAAATACAAAACACAAGAACATAAATATAAACTTAACACAAGTTCGGGCCCGGTCCTCTCTCTTCGGCGGTCCGGTCGCTCGTTCCTTTTATATGCTCCCTATCTCCTACGTGAATCGAGCCCGGTGTGCGCACAGCTGGCGCTAATTCACAATTACTCACCGGACTCGAACCACGTTCTCGCCCCACCTACTCTACTACATTCAACTTAAGTGCATTTTCATTCTAATGCATAAACAAATAACAACCTTATTGTACATTTTTTTCAAGCCTCAATTTAAAAGAAAGGCACAGGGCTGGTAAAAACTATTTGTGTATGTGTCATTCATTCCCCTTCAATAAACCTCTTGAGCTCTTTCATGATCTACCGAACCTGCTATTCTGGTATTTTTGTCTTGTGTATCTCAGAAAAACTGAGAAATATTTGACATAATACACAGTACATTTTATGACCTATAATTGACCCCATGATTCACCACAAGATCAAGAATGCTGAGCATCATCTGTGATTATACTTGGAGCTGATACTGTATCGTTACTACTTGTGACAGTTTACTTGCGCTGTGGTCACCGGCTGAGCCTTTCTGCATTGTTTATTTGGGCGGTCGGGTCTGTTTCTAACTCTGTGGTAAGTATTGAGCTACTGTCACTCCTGTTGTTTCTCATTTCCATTTCCCCTCCCCTTACCCTGACGCCGCTTTAAATGTTTGTCATTCGGGACACAAAAACACACTTTCAATTAAAATGGAGACACTCAGCTCACCATTAACCTTACGACTCCGCTGTTTGACGTTATGTAACCACAACTGAAGCCATTTCTCACAGGAGATGGAGGGGTGGGAGGTTGAAAGCGGCCCAGCCTTGAATATATAATTCCCCTGAATATGTTTGCTTTTGCTGTTTAATTTACTTTTTTCTTACACAGGTCAGTGAGCCCCTAGTCAAACGCATGTGTATGGTAATGGGGACCAACAGGAATGTGCCTGTTGTGTGTTCATGACTAACTCTTTTATCATGACTAGTGCACTACTTTTCTCTATGCAGACCACACGTGTGGTTGTGTGTTTGTGAGGTTAAAAAATCACACCCACTGATGCCTGGATATTTTTCCTTACAAGCAAATATTTAATAACAGATAGATGTTGATTTGAATTTAGAGGTAAATATTGGGTATTCACAGATGAATATAAACAATTACCAAAACACTTTGTGTCGCAGCAAGGTGCTGATTATTAAGGGGGCTAGTTAAATATACATAGTGGCTTTCATTTCCCGATCATCATTTTAGCTGATTCCGTTGAACCATTTTTAAATTGCCATTTGTGTTTTTATGTTTTGATATGACTTAAGTACAGCCGACCACTTTTTCGATTTAATGAGTTTATGATAAGACGGAGACATAAAAGCAGGCTTTTGTGTTGCATAGGGACGGAAGTAATGAACATCGATTTATTGCTCAGTTTTCCATTTTGGGCTCTTTGCCCAGGCAACAGTGACAAATTTTCGAGAGAATAATCCCGGGCTGAAGCAGTTACAGGGAGCGGACACTGTAAAATGGACATTATGGTTCAAACCTTTCAAAAAGTTTGCGGTCAAATGTTTGCTTTAATGCTTTTATGTGTCGTTGTAATTTGTAAGCCTACGTGTTCCCATGACAACCATGTTCTTCAGAGTCGTACTTCATTTATGCTTGTGGGTGTGTGAGAGATAGACAGTTCAAAGGATGTATCATCATTATTTTTGTTCTTAACCGACAAATATAGAGAGAGTTTTAATTACACGCCAGCCATATTTTCAGAAAGAAACATGTCTGAAACTCAGCTGTACACAGACATGTGAATTATTTCAAGAATAAATACTGTTAATCGCAGATAAACATAAATCAGGGCAATCATCTGGATAGGCACTGTGATGACATCTTTGATGTAGTCTGCTCATTGGACTCAACAAAGAGACAGTCCATCTGAACAAAAAATGCAGGCTGTGAATTTAATGACAGCCCTGACAAGAAATTACACTCAAAAGTTTCAGGTTTGAGAACTTACTGTATATAAATTTCTTATGTGAGATACTAACTTCATATCCTGCAATCCCTTTACCAACACTTTCAGCAGGGCATGGTGTAAGTACAAAAATTCATTCGATTCATTTTTGGATGTTAATTTAGGTACTAACCCCAGAATTAAAATTGAATTTATTTTTGAAACAGCGGTGTCCCAGAACATGGTACAAATGACCTCACATGGTAAAAAATTCACGGGGCTCAGACATTTTGCACTTTAAATTAGCTTGTTTTAACATTGCATTAATTAAGGCTACATTTATAAATAGATTTGTTTTGCTTTGAACAATTAGTAAAATGTGTTAATTACATAAATGACACTTTTCTCCCAAGCAGCTTGGAACAGTTGGAGCACTATAAGTCTTTTTTATTACAATTTTAACTTAATTCCATTTTTTTATTTTAGATTTTTTAAATATATATTTCAACTTTTTAATGTATATATTTTCAAAAACTATATATAGTCTATATTTTGTTTGCAGTCAACATTCGGAATTACATTTCACTATAGGTTGTAACTGTGAATGTGACATTTTTTTTAACAAAAACAGAATCTATTCATCCTAGGGAGACAGTAACATGAGAAGTTCTTCAATATAACATCGAGCTGAAGGTGAGATGTTGTAAAACAAGAAAAAATAAATAGTATAATGTTTGCAAATAAGTATAACCACATATTGTTGTGTCTTTTGATGGTAGATATTGAATGTTTTTTAAGTGGGTGGTACTAGTACTGTAGTAGAAGCAGTACTATTTAAATATATACATATGTACAGTATTTATGTATATCTGACATATTTTACAAACATACATATACTGTTTATGTTGAGGGAGGCACATGTACCGGTCTGATTCAAAACTGCTGTTCCTAGCATGATTTTTTTCCGTCACTTCATAACTTGACCACCAGTAATGAAAGACCGTGACTATGTAAATGTGTCCCGTCTTTTATGTAGTTGTCAGATTATGTGCTAAATGGATTTCCACGGCACAGTTTGAGTACAGTGTGTCAGGGTCCTAAAAGCTCAGCTTATGTTGTCTTCAGCCACTCAGAATACAGTTGCACGCTGAGATAATACTACCCTCTATTGGGCGATGAATGAAACTGCTTAAAACTGCTTAACTGCTTTGTGCACAAACAGTGAATCCACATGACAAGGTGACCAGAAGCTCTGGGCTTTGTGTGGTGAATGTATGAACATAACAGATAATATATGATCACTCACCGTTGTTTTTTAAAGGTATATCTAAAAATGCTGTTTATATTCTGAAAATGAAACAGGGGCTTTACTGTAAATCCCAGGAGTTTCAAACTCCTAAATCTCTCCATTTGACCGCTTTGCATCTGTTGACCATTGATTTGTCTCTGCTGACCCTGTTTCACTGTTTTTCATCGGTCAGATGAGCTCTGGTTAGAGAAGGTAAAACAATGTTCAATTCTGGTGGTGATGGAGAGGGTTAGACTGAATTAGAGAGGAAGAGAGGTTAAATGAGATCAACTAACTCTGAGACTATAGTGTTTATGGTTGGCCAGGCTGTGTTTATTTATGTAGCCTACGGTCAAGTCAAATTTTTCTGGCAGTGCAATAAATTAAGAATATTATTCTTGATATGCACAGATTTTCTCAGTAGCCTCAGCAAAGTGTGATGTTTTTGTGTTTTAAAATGTCTTTAGATATCATTGTGTTTATTATTCAATTATGTGTGTAATGTTAAACAAAATCAAAGGCTACATAGTTGGTTAAGTTATCTTCAGCACTATTATGCTGTGTTCACACCAAACGCGAAGCATCGTGTTCCTCAGTCTTTTACTCATGGGAATTGTTCTTTATTCTCACGTTAGTTCGTAAACAATGTGCAACAGGGAGTGTCTTCACGTGTCTGTATGTGTCAAACAGATGGTGCCAGTGCTGTTCACGCAAATATCTCGCTCGACTTTAAATTTGTGCGAAAGACGCATTTGACATGCTTTCGAGAATCGCGATTAACATCATTTGTGACGCCCTGCGCGAGTTCGCGTCTATTCGCGTCTTTGCGTGGACTTTGTATGTAATCTACTTGCGCAAATTCACGTTTGGTGTGAACGCAGCATTAGACACTTCAACTGTCTCAAAAATATAATTAGTTTCTTAATTATAAAAAAACAAAATTCACCTTTGATAACATGCATAGACAAAATGTAACAAAAAATACGTTTTTTATTTTTTCTCAATCGAAGATAGTGTTACTAAATTGGTACTACAGCAGAGATTAAACTGTCACCCTTAAATACGAATATTACATAATTTTGAAAATGAAATTAATGGGTTATTTTTTTATTCATTTTACACATAGCCTACAGTAGATTGTTGGACTCTTTGGAGTGTAAAGTCAATTGCAACAGAAAACAATGGTTAAATGCTTAACTCTTATTTTGCATGTTCTTCCAGTTTCATCTTGGCAGGATTCACAGACACAACCGATGGGTTTAAATTTTTAATGAGCAGGTAGAACTGCGAGTAAAACTGAGAAGCAGCGGAGTTAATAGAACTGAAGTGAAGTACTGTGAAATGAAGTACTAAATATCTCCTCCAACACAGCTCAATCACAATGGCCGCCTTTTTAGAGTTTCAGACAGAAAAAGAACAATAATCTCCCCCAATTGTACTAATACATACAAGGACAATGCCATTGATTTTAATGAAAGGCACAGTCCCCTACTTCGTTTGGCTTGAGATATACAATATTGAACCGGCCAGCCGCAAATGCACATTACACTCGATTGTGCATTACAGCATCGATTGCTATGATGGCCGCAGAGCTATCAAAGCAAGTGTAACTGGGCTAGAAACTATGATTACTGCCCCTCCCCTCATCCCAGAGGACAGAATTTTTGGTGGCTGCTTTTAACACATCCACAAAAAGTCAACGCGCAGAAAGTCTGTCAGTTAGCCTTTAGACTGATAAATCCTGGCCTACAATGGGCTTGTCCTATACACTGCCAGAGGCATACAAGAGCCTGTCCAAAAGCTTTCAATCTTGCCCCTGGTTTCACGTACAGTGTAGTTTTTATCCTGCTGCCTTAGTTTGTCTTTCTTTTCTTTTCGATTCTTTCATCTGGTCTTTTATGTGACCTTGTCAGGTCTTGGCAGGTAGTGTGTAATTTCCTGGTCAGATTTAGTCAAAGACCCCAGCGTGGTGTACAGTGGAGAAAGTGGAAGCGTGCAGTTGTTACCTTAAGGAACTGTTTCTACCCGATATGACCCATAAAATTTGCTTGTGTAACTTGAAGTTGGCAGGTTAATAGGCTACATTAAATCATATTTCTTAAAAACAGCTCATTTTACCACATGACGCACATTTTATAATGCATGAGAAAAGTGTTTGTGTCTAAGCACAGATAAACTGGGCCATTTTTAATTGTAATAGAGACTGTTTATATTAAGGTATTTATTCATTCATTATTTCATATGTTATGTTTGCTGTATACTTGCATTTGTTAATTTAGTGATGCATCAGTTATATATTTATTAATGCAGTGGAGCGTCACTAAACTCCGCCTACTCGCGGTGAGTTGTGGGTAATATCAGCCGTTAGAATGTGCATCATTCTGCACTTCGAATTTCTCCCGGAAGTAGTAAACCATCTGGGAATCTTTGGAAAACTATTTTCAACATACTACGATTTGGGACATACTTATTCTACTTTCGAATACTATTAGGATGAATAGTATGCTGATTGGAATGCAGGGCCTGTGTTGAACCTTTTTACAGATCACACAAAATTGTGTTGTAAAGTTCCACAAGATATATAAAACACTCAGCATGTGTTTACATGGTAAACGCAGAGAAAATCTGAAGGGACTACAAAAACATAATTTGTCGTAGGACTTTTGATAGTTCTAGGACCTTGAGTAGGCCTACTATGAAAAAGTTTATCAAATTTGTAGTCACTCTGTTTATAAATATCCTGTTTATAAAAAATTGTAGCAAGCATGAGAAAATACGACATAAATTGCAAGACAAAAAACGAATCACTAAATGCTATCTCGTCTGTTAGTCACTTTGGATGAAAGTGTAACAAAATTACACATGAAGCTAATAAGTCTAGGATATTATCATACAGTATTTTATTTATTAAGATTTGGTTTTGCAATGTTGAAACTGATCCATCAGTTACATGCAGTGTGTGCAGATATCAAAATTCCCAATTAATACAGTATCTATCTCAAATACTGACAGGGGAATTTACAAACTCTCTGCCTATAACTGTTACATATACATTTCATCAAACACTGTGACTCCTCTCTGCACCACTTTTGCTGCAAACACTCTAAAAAAGGATCCTTCACCTTTAAGTGGAAGTCAGTTCAGAGTATTGATCTTTGAGGTTCTGGACCTGTGCACAGCTGTTGTATTTGAAAACATGGGGATTTTTTTGAGCTAATGCATGGCATCCCAACTGAGCGACCCCACTAAACTTTGCTTGTTTGTCATGCTTGACCATGTCTTGTGGATTAACAAGGGCCGATCAACACAGATTCACTTTGCAGCATCTCACACGGATCACAACGCTGACTTCCTGTTTGTGTGCCATAAACTGACTTGACAAATTTATTGAGTGGCCCGCCGTTTATGGAGGCAACAGAAGAAATAGACAGTGAGCAAGTGAGGGAGGTGAAGAGAGCGAGACAGAGACATACTTGAAGCTGCGGATGAGCCGTTGGCGCTGCACCATGGTAACCGTGAGCACAGTTCAATGTCTTTGTATACATGGAGTGAACAACCAGGCTAAACAAAAGGATCTAAACACTTCAAAGGCTTTGTGGCTGCACTCTTCTTTTACCTGTCGGACTGAGCAGGAATAATGCAGTCTGTGAAACAGCATTACATGCAAACCTTTTGTACAGCTATCAGACTTATATTTAATAGTTTCATTTCATTTCTAGAATTTGCAGTTGCATCATCATTCAACTACGGGTTTGTCAATCCACTGTCCAATCCACCAAAGTTGGTGGAAATGGATTCTCATTTAGTCTCAAAACAATAGTTCAGTTTTCTGCTACTTTAAATTTTGACCTTGAAGCTAATGCTTGCACATTATTCCTCTGTAACTGGCACAAGCACCCTTTTGGTTTGCCTGTTATTTTCTATTTTTTGCAAGAACTGCTAAAATATTCATTTTTATGCAAAGCACACTTGCAACAGTGGAATGGCCGTAAAGTAGTGGGCGAAATCCAAAATTGATTACAACCGAAGAGAAGGGCCATAAATCCTCTGATATATTAAAGAACAATTTTGTCTCCATTGTGGAACCTATAAAAATTCGTAATGTCCTATCCCACCCCAGCTCTGGTAAATTATAAAGGTACTTATAGGTTGACATGTTTATGTATATTCTCATACCTCCCCTGCAATGAGTCAATTAGCTCTTATTCCCGGTCAACAGCTCGCAAAGAAAAGACCACAGCAATTCCAGTAATAGCCAGGGGATGGGCGCCCCGCGAAAGATTTACATTTCATGCGGTCAAATGCCATTTTCTTTCCTTCTGCTTATTATTTCCTCCACGAACAACGAGTGTCTGATATTTAATGCTGTGTAATAGGTACTTTCTTCACCATTTCGATAGCGTTTTTTAATTTTGGTTAAACACATTGGTCACTGCATGCACTCTGTCAGTATGCACTTTGATAATAGATGTTGCCCATATGAAGGCTTACAGTGTTAATCAGAGCATTCTATCTGTTAAGACTTTCAATATTGTTTTAATATGGTTAAGAGGTGCTGAAATGAATAAGGCATGTTATTTTTACAGGTCTGTAAATGACTTGAATGATAGCATTGTTTATTATTGTTCATTCATGATGTTACATTTATAATTTATACGGAACGTCATGTCTTTCTGTTTATAAGAAGGTTTTGTTTTAGGTTCATTGTTTTGTTTCTTTTATATCACCATTTAAAGCTTGAAAAGTTAGTACAAAAACAAAGTGCTTGTCGCTGAATTTGCTTTAAATTGCTGCTCGGACTCCGATTGTCCCCCTTTCTTCATTAGGGCAAGTCTGAATAGGTCCTATTAATTATTTCTGACACCTCGCTGTTGTAAATTGCATGCTTGACACATAAATAGGAAAACAAGAATTGCGAGGACGGTGCCTAGAAATATCAGCAAAAAAGAAGAGGTATCTGGAAATTAATCACACTGTAAATTGTAAGTGGTTAAAAGAGGAAGAAGATGGGCTTCTATTCATGTCACCCATAATTTACGGCATGAACAAACACATTTACAAAATGCACAACACTTGAAGGGCGGAAAGGGACAGTTCATCAAAACTACTTCTCTCAGAGAGGAAATAGATTAAAAGAAAAAACTCTTTACTCTTTCCAGCTTACCTTTGAAAAGCTACATTATGGACACATTTCCTCCCATGATGCTCAGGGCTTTTCACAGGGAATAATGGCCACTGAGTGTGTGACGTGCACCATAAATCAAACAGGCTCATGTTGTGTTTACCCTTTAGAGATGGGTTGAGACTTGCAGAAACAGTATCTGCACCGTCCAGCTGTTTCCCTTTTTCCGTTCCTGCCACTAATCACGGCATTCAAACCTCTCCACCATTGTCCACTTCTGAGTTTTGCCAAACTTCATCCCCGCAGTGTCACTCTTTCTTTAGGTTGCTTTCTCCACCCCCTCTCGTCTATGCCGCTTACACTGTAAAGATAGGGTAGCAGACCCACCGTGTTCAGAGGAGGTGCTGACAAGTTCCATGTTGAGGTGAAGTTAAACACTCAAGTTACTTTGACAAACATTTGGTTGTCAACAGATCTTGTGGCTGAAGTAGATCTTTAGGAGCAATGAGGATTATGAACTGTGTTTGAATATAGGGTCACGCTTTAGATTACTGCCCGCAATGTACCACATAATTAACCAGATTTTACACCGTAACTTATTGTAACAGTTTCTGTAGGTAAAGAGGAACGATATGCAAAGTTTGGGAAATTACAATACCAGGAAATGTAAAAAATATTTATACTGCAAGTATTTTAAAACTGACAATTTTGACTTGTTTTTGATTATAGGATTGTTGGTCACAAATAATTGATTTGAATTACGTGTAAAATGTGCAAAATCAATGTTGATCTCTTGAGACTCTAATCAAGTATTTCAAGAGTGGTTTGATTTGGATGATTATATGGCATTCCGTCATTAATATTTTTTGGAATTTTACTTACTCCTACTGTACCCCTTAATTCCCCAAACTTTGTATATTGTTCCCCTTTACCTACAGATATTTTCTGCTGTAAATCTTGTTTAATTATGCAGTTCATTGCGGGCCATGATCTAAAGCATAACCGAATATAGTTATTTATTAAAACTGCAGGTTAAATGTTTTTAAAACATTTAGTGAGCTGAGACCGCCACTAGTTCCCCTTCAAAAAGTTTTTGCCACAGTGCACTGAGCTACTCTAAATAAATGGTGATTTATTGCCATATTGCTATATAGCACAGTATGGTTCTTCAGCGGTTTTATACAGCACCTCAGTCATCCCAAAGAACCGCTGAGGAGCAACTGAAGCACCAAAATCTGGTTCTGTATAGCACTTAAAATGGTTCCACTATGATTACAAGAAAAAAACACTTTTAGTGCTATGTACCATAATTATTTTTGATTGGCAATTAATAAGGAGAAAGAAAAATGCTCATTTTAGGCCTTCATCACCTCTTGAATTGCAAAAGACTACCATAATACAAATAATAAAGAAATGGTGTTATATCTTTTTTCTTGGGTATCTGGCAATATATTTTTTTCCATGTGATCGCCCTGATGATCTGACACCATCTAGGGAGCTTCAGGTACAAAAATACACCTCTCTGAACTGTAGACATCTTTTTCACAGCACCGGATCCAAAAGGCTTGGCTAATTGGTAGATCCACCAGGGAGCCCTTGACTTGAACACTCCCACTGAGGAGCCCATTTGCAAGCATGAGATTCATCTCCAGACTTCCACTCATGTCCTTTTTCCATCACAATGGTGCCGTTGTTGTATCCAGCGCACAGAATGTGCTTCGAGATCTGCAACCTGTTCTCATGCCTGCATGTCCACAGATATGAGCAGTGAACATTGATAAACTGTGTAAATAGCTTTCCGTTGATATTAACTTTCAACTTTTTCAACATTAATTTATTTATAAAGCACCAATTGATTAAAACAACACACCGACAGAACAGTTAAAATCAACAAAACATAAACAACCTGATAAGTTTTCCTAGAGTAAATTACAGCATAGAGATAAATAAACAAAGCTCAACTTGTTGCAATTAAGAGCCAACGAGAAAAGATGGGTTTCTGATTTAAACTCTTGCATTGTTACAGAAGATCTAACATGAACCAGTAGGCTTTTCCAGAGCATCTGCA
The DNA here is from genome assembly GCF_015846415.1 of Triplophysa dalaica. Classification (NCBI taxonomy): domain Eukaryota; kingdom Metazoa; phylum Chordata; class Actinopteri; order Cypriniformes; family Nemacheilidae; genus Triplophysa; species Triplophysa dalaica. Next base: position 9,365,927 of record NC_079557.1, read on the forward strand.
AGAATAGCAAAAGGCCCGATCTCCTCTTATTTTTAGTTTAGCACGAGGGACATTTAATAGCCACTGGCTCGATGACCTAAGCGACCTTCCAGGATTATGAATGGATAGTAAATCAGACAGGTAGACAGGAGCTAACCCATACGAAAACAAGCAGCAGAACTTTAAATCAATTCTTTAGCGAACTGGCAGGCAATGCAAAGGTATTAGTACATGAGTAATTTGGTATCGATAACGCACACCAGTAAGGAGCCTAGCAGCCCCATACAAAGAGAGTTAAAATGGTCGAGCCTTGTTCTGATAAAAACATGAATAACCCTTTCAAAGTCCTTAAAAGAGAGAAATGGTTTTACTCTAGCTTAGACTCTCGGAAAGGTGGAAGCAACTGTTTTAAGTACAGTATTAATATGTTTATCAAATTTGAGTTCACTGTCAAAATGGACACCCAAACTTTTCACTAGTGGTTTAACACAGGAAGACAAATGGCCAAGTTTTAAGCCTTTTAATGTAAGCTAGTTTTGTATTTCTTCAGCATTGCCAGATTGAGTTGGCAATCGAGAAACAACATGCCTTGGATTCAAATGGTTCAACAACTCTTGTCCCTAAAGAATGCAAATGTAGTTACTTTAAATATATTTCTGAAATGTGCTATGTACACTGGGAGGAACCATTTGTCCAGCTTTTAACACCTAAAAATTGTGGCAAATAGGATTAACATGACTTTCTTCTCTTTAAGTCTAACAAAATCTGATTTTTTTCATGCACAGTCGGTTAGCACTTCAAGACAAGCAAGTTTGACAAAGTTAGTGTGGGTAATTGACAAGCACAGAAAGACTTCAGTTTGAAGTGGTCTTGCCTGCCGGGTGGCTCATTCTGCCTGTTTGACTTGTAGCTTGCGATCGATGGTCAGGCAGACCTCAGGGGAGTGCTAGGCTGCAGGGCACAGATGCAACAGAGCCCCTTTTGTTATGTTTCCTGGGTCTGGTTCTGCAAGCAAGGGTCCCGGTGGGTACCAAAGGGGAAGAAGATCAACTGGACGAGAAGTGGAATACATTTTCTGTATTTCTCATCAACGAGAATGAACACCCACTCTCCACTCTAAAACCCAGCACAAGAGCAATTTCTCAAAAGTTGACACGGTGAATCAGGTTCCCCTCCTTCTCCAACTCCGCGAGTCCCCGTGGGCAAAGATTTCTATGACAATTCATATTGTAATGAGACAGAAAGTTATCCGTTATTAAATACTCACATGACGTGATGAAATCATTGCACTGAAGTACACATGGGACAAAGATACGGATGATTCTTATTTATTTTCACTTCACCACATTCACCCGAAAGGTGTCCTGTCTACATTTTATGTAATAAAGTTTGTCTTAAAAATATATCCTCTCTGACATTGACTATAATGTATTCTTTAACATTCGTCTTAGGTTTGTTTTATAGTTTTCTTTGATGTAATATTATATACAGGGTATAGAGAATGCAGTTTATATATGGTTAGAAGCAAGGTGTGAACTGAAACCTAGATTTTTTTCCCCCCATGCAATGTAAATTGTCATCGAGACTTTTTATTATAAATGTTACGATTTTTTAGACTTGTGACGTGTACATGTATTATACAACTTTTTGCATTTTATTTTTATTGTTTTAGAGCATATCAGTGTGCCCTTGGTTCTTATTAACCATCAAGGAACTTGATAAACAGTTTTAGGGATCTGCAGAAATCAAAAGTAACCCCGCTGTGACATCTTGTGTGGCAGCAGGAAACAAACAGCAATTACATGAACACTATTATCGTGCAGGCATGTTAGCTAGGGAACATCCCTCCGTTGTACTCTTCACGGGCTGACCTCTTTCTGCCTGAGATGATGAGAGACCCCTCCAGCACTAGAAATCTCTCCTTTCAATATGGCTCAGATGAGATATGAATTCACGTTTGTCTGTGATAGCGATGCCTTGGGAGAAAGCTAATCATGAGAAATGATAATAAAGATTTAAATGAGTTGCTGTAGTGGGATCACACAGGAACGCCTTGTGAATAAAAGAGTTTCTAATTACTATTAGCGGCAATGCAAGTTGGTTCAGTTCTGTATACGATTCACCTAGGCTACGAAATGTTTGTCTTCTAGGTAAGATAAATTTTAATTCTAAAAGGTATAGGTCTGCTAAAATTTCAATTCTGTTATCATTTATTCATTCTCATGTTGTTCAAATCCATGAAAGAAGATTTTTAGATAAACGTCTTTTTTATGTGTCCATACAACATTGAAGTCAATGGAGGCCAATGCTGTTTGGTTACCAATCTTCTTCAAAATATCTTCTTCTGTGTTCTTCAGAAGAAAGAAAGTCCTACAGGTTTAACAATGACACGAATGCACAATTAAAGAATCGTCTTTATGATGTTTTGTAGTTCTTGGTATTAGGTCCGCTTTCATGGCACTCTGCAGGTTTGTGCAAAATCGGATGGTCCATATCATCCCAGCATGATTTGGAAACACTCTAAAGAACATGTTAGCGTTATTTTAAACGGAATAAGCTCAATGCCATTATGTGATCCACGCAGAACTTGTGCTTTATAGACAGATATGCAAATTTTGTTGTCCCACCAATTACAGCAGTTTATGATGTGAACAGTAAACTCCAGATGGTTGGAAGAGGGTTTAAACAAGCACTGTAGTGTAACCTTTATTTATCAAGTTAAATGCAACATAGCCTTTTCCGATCATTACATGGCCAGATTGTTCGTTCAAATTGCGAAGAAGCAGAAAGGAAGATGACTTGTCTATTTGACTGACATGTAAAGCAAGCAATTTCAGTTTGGTCAGCTGTTCTGTGTAGGGGCCATGTAAAAAACATACATTTTGGTGCAGCACTCCCTTTTACTGAAACAGAGGAAATGATGTAGAGCCTTTAGGTACAGTACAAAAACTAGACGTTTACCAGGTCGAGAAAGTCTTTTGCTGTTTTATGTGTGATATTTATCAGACGCTTATCCAGCGGACTGTGGGCGGTCCGTGGGTGTGCCATCTGAGGATAAGACTAGAGGAAGAGAGACTTCATTTCCACTTACAGACCTCACAAAGGCATTGCATTTGAGTGTCCCTGTGAGAGGTGAAGAAAAATTGTGATGCTACGTCTAAATGCTTTAAGCAGAGGAAGAGAAACAGTTGCCAGACAGAGACCAAATAAAAAGCTCATTTTCCCCTCGCTGTGGTGTGTACACACAACGTCAATACAGACATGAAAATAATGGGGCCGATGCTTTGAATTGCATTTGAAGCATCTCCAATATTGCTTTGGGGTATAACAAGAGAAAAAGACGGTTTGACAGGGTGGAAAAGTTAAAGTGGAAACAAGAAATGAGTAAAAGGAAGCAGGATTGTGCTGGCATTAAAATAAGAAGGCAAACTAATACAAGATGATATAGTATTTGACACTTCCAGCACATACCTGTCATGCGCATTTTAATAATTTACCAAATGTCATCACAGAGGCTTTAAAAGCCATACGATGTTGTAACTCCCCACCTCTGGTGACAGCCGCACAACACGTGTATCTTTCTGTGTATATCCAACCAGGCATCTTTAATGAATAATATATTGGCACATCACAAGCTCTAAGTGTGATTGAAGAGAAAAATAATAACTACAGTCTGATTAGATAGGGGTGTGGCTTAATTGAAGAAGAGGAAAAAATCCATCAAAATTTTCATTCAATACACATCATAACCAGAACGTGTGAATAAATGTGATAACATTTATCTATATATGATGTGTGTTACTTTTTGGAACAAACTCTAAGCAGACTTGCTTTTTAAAGATTATGACCTTAGCACGGCTCCGGCTCCATAGACTATCTTTTGTTTTGTAGGCACAAGACAATAAAAACAATAGGGTATAGGAATGACATTTTATGTGTACAGATTTTAGTCCACACAAGTAACACTCTTTGCAGATTAGCTATAAAAGTGATGCAAATACTTGGTGACCATAAAATCCATAAAATCGGTTTCTGTTTCTTTTGTACATTGACTAAAATTTGCTGGCAATTTGCATGTAAAAAGATAGCTTGTTAAACTGTTTTCATAATGGCCTAAGAAGCAGCAGGCAGAACCATTCCGGTATCCCAAAACACAGGTTTAAATTTTGAACTATCACAATACAATTAACACACATTTCAATGAAATCCTAATAAAGCAATAAGCCCTGTGAAGCAGTGGGTTATTAAAGCAATAAGCCGAAAGAAGCAGTGGGTTACAGTGCATTTTATAACAGCTAAGGGCGTATGAAACCCTTAAGCTTTTATAAAATGCACTTGTAACCCACTACTTCGCAGGGATTATTGGTTTTACAAAACCAAACCAAAAACAAAAAAAAATGCAAGTTCTCATAAAATAAGTAAATAAAGTGATATTCAGGCTATGTAATGGGGTATTTTATAATGGCTTAGAACTCGGCTCATCCAATCAGAATCAAGAACCAGAACTGAGATTTTCACTTCGTCAGGTGTTCGATAGGTCATCTTTTGCATTTCTGCTTAATTCCACACTAATTATATAAATCCATCTGCAGCGTGTGACACTGTAAACAACAAAATATTGATCTTTTCCCTTCTGGTTTTTGGGTCAGCGATTTTCTTTTTCACAACCAACCTGGATAACAAGTTGGCTGACAGCACAACTGCCCTATTCCGGCTCTTTTTTCCAATTATTTAATGAAAATGACATCTTTTGTTGACCAGTAATTTACTCTGGCCCTCATCTAGACCCTAGTCTGTTCACAAGACTAGCTTCACCTTAAATCGCTAGTTCACTTGAAAAAGAAAAGCTGGTCATAACTTTCCCTCAGGTTATTCCAAACCTGTATGCATTTCTTTGTTCTGCTAAGCACAAGGAAGATATTTGTAAGAATTTCAGTAACCAAGCAGATCTCATCCTCCATTGAGTCCCAAAGTATTTCTTTTCCCTACTATGGCAGTAGTTCCAGTGGAATAATCTGAGGGTGAGTAAATGATGACAGAATATTCATTTTTGGGTGAACTTTCCCTTTAACTATATTGATCAGGTTGTTGTTCTGCTTGCTTTTTCGGTATCATGTTGCATCATGTTTTCCAGCCCAATCAAATCAAATCTCTTTATTTTCACACATCTGTGCTGATCTTAATCGAATCAATTTATTACTTCTACTACATACATCAATGACATAGACATTATAGAATGTAGAAGGAAATAACCAGTTGTCAGTGCATAAGCCACTGTCACTAACCCCTGCATGCGCTCATCTCTTTCAACCCCGATGCTCCAGAGGCACCAGGGAAGAGAGAGCTAAAACTTAGCATGGTACCATGGGGATTACTCTGCTCATTTGTAAACAGGCTTTCATAATAGCGCTAATTAAGCATCCCGGTCAACGTACGGCGCATGCCGTTCAAAACAAACAAAATTAGCCGTCCATGAAACTAAACCCAGTGGCCTGGTTAAATTTACGGAGCTGGGAGTAGAAGGGGAGGGAAGGTGAGCTCCCAATGGACCACACTACTGATTAACTTCAGGAGGGGCGTTTACTTTCTCCAGGCCCAGTCAATAACAAGCGTCTGTTTTCGAAGTCAGCGAAGCAGCGGCAGTCTGCAGGCAGTTATTGTCAGTTGAGCGTGTGCACATCTCTTCCTTGTGATTTGCTCTACGCACTATTTGCGATAAGCGGCGCGTGTTAAATTTAGCGAGGAATGCTCCCTATTCTACCCTCCAATTTGTTTTGTCAAACCTGTTTGGAGATGAGCGAGAAAAGAAAGAAGGCAATAAGATGGAATTTTGATAGTAAACATTTCTCATGTATTCTCCCTAGCTTGTCCGCTTTTCCATAAAAACAATATAAAATGTGTTTACCACACACCAGTCACAACCGTACAAGTATGAAAATAATTGTTTTTCACGCATTTAGGAGACACTTTTCTCTAAAGCGTTTAACAGTTTATTTGAAGAGTAGTTCACTTCAAAAGTTGCCCCCACCGACTTTCCATATTAAACTGAATTCCTTCTATGAAAAGTCAATGGAGGCAAATTTTGAAGTGAACTACTCCTTTAAGGTAAATATTTACATTTACATTTAGGCATTTGGCAGACGCTTTTATCCAAAGCGACTTACATTGCTTTATCCTATACATTTTACATAGGCATTTGCAATCCCCTGGGATCAAACCCACAACCGCAACGCTCTTACCACTGAGCTACAGGAAAGTTAGTGTGGTTCCTGGGTATCAAACTAGCCTGTGCATTACCATTTGAGCAACAGTTTATAGTTCACAAGTTCACCTATGCAGATAATAAAGTAGTTTTGAGTGTATGCGTATTTGGCGTTCTGTCGGGGTGAGGGCTCCGAATCCAGCATTAGCCTGAACCCGAAACACTCCACCACCCTCTTTTGTGTCCTGCTGGAGACGAGGGGCTCCAGGCGAGGAGCCGGTGTGGTGGTGGGATGCTTGAGACTGAAGAGAGAGTGAAGGTAAGACGTCTTGACTATTTATAGAGACTCTCTCTCTCTCTCTTTTGAACTGATAGGTCGATTGCTGTGATTGCTGATAGCCGACCAGCCGAGTTGATTATCTGCTCCTGCTCCTCCCGAACTTAGTTAATAAAACATCATGCGTTATTTGTTGTAAACTTTCTGTTGAGAAAGTGTGTCCTTGATCAAAATTTGACATGCTTAATGTCAGGACCTGACACAATGAAGTGCACGTCTCAAGTGTGTAGCACAGTAGTGAACATTGGAGTATTAGAGAGGTTAAGTGTGCTTGTGAAACTGGACAGCACTCGACTTTCCAACTCCATCTGGAGTAATTGTTCCTGGATGGTATGCTGCTTTGAGCACTAGCAGAGCCAACCAATAGCCAACAAGGTCAAAAAGATGGTGTAGAAACGCTCTCACACATATATCCCAAACACTACTGGTGACATTTTTGACAATTCTAACATGATTCTGCATTTATCAGTGTTTAAATCGGGTTGATGCAACTGAGTGAAATGCTTGGAAATGGAGAGAATCAGAACAGGTGAAGGTGTCAGTCAGACTGAGATAAAAAGAGTGCCATTGTCATTATGGAGATGTGTCTGGAACTTTCACCTTTGATAATCAATCAGTGACTGAAGTAATTGACATTGTACATTAAAGGATTTGATTCTTTGACATTTTGACAAGCTTTTAATGTTAAGTTAAAGAAAAGGGCTCATCACGCTCAACGAAATTAACTTTTAAAGTCACCTTATCTTTTCTTGACCACAAATGGTCATGTGGACTCTGACATGTGGTTCTGACATCTTGGACATGTAGTTCCAAACCAGACAGTTAATAATGTGGGGCTTCAAGGAAAGGCGATATGATGTAAGTTGTGTTCTCCTTTTACTGCAGCTTTCTTGTAGCTCATCTGGATAAGAATGTTGCTGGTCATGTCCCAAGGTCGTGACTTTGATTCCTACAGACTCCACACACTGCACATACAAAAATATACAGCTTCAATCCCACTTAATGTATTAGCTTACACACACAAAAAATGTCCTTCCCTCTTGTTATTTGGGAAGATATTTTGAAGAATGTTTGTAACCGAACGGCAGTATCCATTGACTTCTATTGTATGGACACAAAACCAATGCAAGTTAATAGGTACGTTGTTTTGTTCCCAACATTCTTTAAAACATCTTATTTTGTGTTCTGCAGAAGACCTACAGGTTTGAATTGACAAAAGCACAAGTTAATGATGACAGAATTTTCATTTTTGGGGGACCTATCACTTTAAGTCACCTTTTACTTTTATTGTGTGAAAATTAAACCTTTGTTTCTTCAGGTGGTGTAACGCTACAGTATAATACCTCTTGGGTGAAGCAGCACCATAAAAGTGTGTTCTGATTTTCTCTGGAGTTGTGATATATTGCATGATTTGAGACTCTCTTAAGGCACATATGTACGCTTTATCTCGGCTCTCTTTTTATCAGGAACTGGCGCTATCTGTGATAGAGGCACATCTTTAACTGCCTGCCTCTGATTATGCCTGGGGTTGCCATGGAAACAGCAAAGCGTTGAAATGGGAGAACAATGCCGTTGAATGCCAATAAGGAGAGTCGGTAAAAATGATACACGCCGCTCTCTTTTACAGCATGCCAATCTACATCACAGACAGCGGAATTCAATGTCTGTCCCACTGATTACAAGACAGGGACTTTGATACATGGGCAGGGAATCGAGATCATCATCCAAACAGCTTGTTTATCCAGTGATGATTGTCTTTCAGTTACATAAATGTTATACCAATATTATTCTGCTTGAATGTATTTAATGAAAGATGATTAAAGGCTTTTCAGATCTTTGTGGCAAAGGAAACTGCCTCTCATTTCTGTGCAAAAAAGACTTTTGAAGAACGATTTCTCTCAGGAAATGAAAAGGATAAATGTTTCACCTTGATGCGAGACGCCGGTCATATAATGATTTGCGTTTCATGGGCTCTGACTGTGAGAGATTAAAGTCACATTGACAAAAAGTAACTTTTAAAGCAGAAGGATGTGTGTCAGTACTTTGATCTGCTTTAAAGATGGGGCATTACAAAGAGGGAAAAAGTGATGTCCTTCCAAAAATGTAGCTTGACAACATATAATGCCAACGCCAATTAGATGGATGAGGACAATGCAAATGCAAAGCATTATTCACATTCGATAAAGTGTAAGATGGTTTAACTGAGTACATTTTGCGAACATGCGATTGGTGAAACTTATTTAGCTTCGGTTATAGGGTACATGAGAAGTCTGAAAGCATCAGCCATTGGTGCATTAAGATGAGCTTTGTGTGTGTGTAGTTGTATATGTTAACCCAAATTTATCTTGGCTAAGAGATGAGCGCATATTGGTGTGGGCTTAGTGGCTTTCACAGTCTGGAGGAAGAAATTAAGAATTTGTGATATCATTAAATTCATTGGCAAACACAGATACATTTGGGACGTATTTTCTCAGATGGTTGGTTTGTAATCTTGGTAATAAAAAAACATCTTAGGGTAAAACCAGCAAGAAAATCTCTTGCTGTTTCATACAGAAAGCGTGTCTGTTTTTTCAAATGTGTTGCATTGATCATTTGTAGCTTTTATTTGCGATTAGTTAGTTGACCGTTTCCCAACATATTAAATAAACTAGAATTGTTTCTCATACCTCTGCTAAATTCTTATACAATTTCTCATCACACTGTCAGCGGTCGGAGTCATTGCGTTTCAAAGTAATACAGTATCTGAGTCATTGTACATTTTACAAGTTTTATTGAATTGATGTTTCGAATGTCGAACCACACCAAACACAACTGCTTCCTCAACGAAGAAAGATATAAAATCATGAACACACACCACAGCCATTAGCAGGCAACCTTTTGCTGCTCTCTTTTTTTTAATAAAAAGGACCATTTGTGAGAGAGAAATAAAGCAAAAGAATAGAATGATGGGGAGATATTGCCTTTTCTTTTGTGGTGTGATATTATCAACTTGGAGCTGAATTTGATTATTGCTCCCAAGAATATTACACACAGACAGAATTAGATTGGGTAACCCCCTTCATACTCCCTCCAAGAGAAAGATAACGGACGAACAAAAGCAGCTTTGGATCGATCACTCATGATAAAAGCAAAGGATATAGATATAAACAGATTAGAGATGACAAAAAAGACGATATGTCTTCATTTCAGATCTTCCATTGACACTGTCCTGCTCCAACATGAACAACAAACCCCTAACCACCCCAACCCCACAGACCCACTTTAACCCCTCATGAGTGAGTGAAAAAGGTAGACCCCTATTTCATGGTGGCCAAATGGACGGATTGAAAGCTCGCTGGCTTATTCTAACTTCTTTTTATTTTTCTTTGCTTTCGTTTTATTACTTTCACAGCTGCTGGTACAACAGGATGAGTCCCAGAGCTCAGCTATAGCCCTTAAGAGTGCAGGAACAGCCTCAAAACTGACAAAAGACATCCAGTACTATGAGTCCATTATGATTATCTCCTCAGTCATAAAAGGACGGCTGTGGGATAGCTAAACGTAATCTATGTGACAACAAGAGATTTATCTTCCTCATCTGTTTGAAACATGTGCCTTTATAAATATGTGTGTGTGTCCAACACGCAAACATTACATAACTTTGATTTCAGCATTCAATCAATCTTGTCATTACTGATGTAGCACCTGACATCCTTGAAGGCAAATTATTATATTACTATGGGAGAGAGTAAGTGTGAATTATTTATGGACAGAAGTTTAAGAGCTGCAGTATTGCTCCTTGGCATGCAAGTACTACAAAAATTCATTTGGCAACATCCTATTCTGATTAGCAATTAACAAGCGTTTAAAAGGCTCTTAAGCATACAGAGCTGCCCATTATAAGCCAAGTGAATATCTTGGGACACACACACATTGTTTGTTTGCACAGTTTGATATGAACGTTTTTGTCCATCCACCACAACACAAAGCACACCTGCATTTATTCTGTTCCCCGTCTTATTAATAAACGGGAACTAAATTGGACTGCGACAGCATTCTGATAGCTGTTTGTTTGTCACTCCACTGTATATCTTAGTTTTATTTAATTTGGATCAAGCATTCAATCCATGCTTAAAAAAAATACTCGCTCAATAGAATCTTTAACATTTATTACATTAAGCATATCACGACATACAGTATTGGCCATTGTTGGCAGCCAACAAATGTGCCGCTGCTTTTGATTCGCTGATGCAGCAGCAATTTTGTTTATTGAAAGTTGTATTCAATACTGTTATTTTTTTTGTTGAAAAAATATTCCTAGCTGTCACTGGAATGGTTCTCTTTGAAAATATCTACAGTATAACTATGTATAATATGTATAAATAGATATGTTTAAATTTGGTACCAATGTGCACCTCTGAGGTGCTAATATGCACTCTTGGGGACAGCTTGGGTGACCATTTTCTTTTGACTAGGAACGGTGGGTTTGAACCCTGAATCAATGGACAAACATTCTGAAAAATTCATACTTTTTGTATATTTCGTTTGATCAATTATTTTCTGCACCATATTAAAGCAATAAGCCCCACGAAGCAGTGGGTTACAGTTCATTTTATAATGGCACGACGCGAAGTGGAGAGCCTCCTTTGCTATTATAAAAATGGTTATTCCATATGCCTATCAAGGTTTCACAAAATGAAGTAAATAAAATGATGTTTAGGCTATGTGGTCAGCAGGTATATATATCAGGGTATTATATAACGGCTTAGAACTCCGCTCAGCCAATCAGAATCAAGGACCAGAACTGACCGTTTTATAATTACATATAACCCACTGCTTATCAGGGCTTATTGCTTTATTTGCACCATACATTTTTGTGTAAAAGGCAAAGGCAAGGTCATCACGAGAGTTTAGAGTTTTTCCACCTTCCAATATAACATGTTGACTGCAAATAATATTCTATTGGTGGTTAATCTCTTCTCTTTGGACCAGCACAGGTTAACGTTCAATCACCACAAGGCCAGAGCAATGCTGAACGGAGCTACGAGTAGAGTCAGATGTTTCTTTATGGAGCCCATCATCACTCGGGACTAGTCCCATCTGAGCCTTGAATTTGAGTGAGGGAGAGAGAGAGACTGGATACACGCTGACTTTAAACAACTTTGTGCCTCAGCTAAGAAATGAGATTTATTGCGTCTCTGATCACTATAAATCAATACCAATGACCCACAAGAAGACAGAGTTCTTTTTGGTGAAATTGTATTTGTTCATTTGGGCATTGTTCTCATTTTCTGCGTGTCTATCAATTTGTGTGCGTTGCCGAGTAGGATTTGAGTGTTTTTGATCAAGGTTGACTTTCAAAACTACAGTGCTTTCACGGTATGCATTCTCACATCTCTGTAGGCAAAAACAACAGAAATGCTTCAAATGAGGACAACAAAAAGAATTATTCATAGTTGTAATTAGTTTCGCATCATTTGTAACAAAAGCGAAAGACTTCAGAGTCTTGCAGATGAATGTCACTCCGAAAAGATCAAATAGTTTGAGGCTTTTTTTCCTTTAGACAATCATCCCTTCAAAGACCCTACAGGAACAGAGTATTACTATGAAGAGGACTTGTTCACTGTTTAGGGATGTATCTTGGTTTTAGCTTTAGAGCAGACATATTTTCAGTCGACAAGCTTTATTGCCAATCTTCTACTCCAACTATTTGTGAGCTTAAGACGGATAAATATATATTTTTTTCTATATCTTTCTCTAAAAACATTGTTTTACCCTTATTTGGGCAACCTTTTAAACAAAACAAAAGCAAATACATTGGCAAGTACTTAACCACATGTACACAAACACGCATATAGAACGTTCAAGCCTGCATGCATGTGCGCTAAATGTCCATAATCCACTGGCAGTAGTAAGCGGCTTTACTGTGTTGTTGGATTTCTTGACTTCGGTGCAGAATGTGTCTGGCTTTAGCAGAGGGATAGATGCTTTCTGAGAGATTAGGGTTGGACCTGACTCTGAGCCATAGACAAAGATTCTCTATCTTTCATCTCTCAGATCCAGAAAATGGAAGCAGTTTGTGGTCAGAAATATTAACTTTCTGATATGTTTGTGAAAACTTTACTTACTAGCCTACAGTCTAGATACAGGTTTAAAGTATTATGCAGGTTATTGTTAAGCTTTTAATTGCTTTTAAGTAAAAAAAAAACATTAATAAAACTCTTATTGAATTATTATCTATTTAAAAATAATGAGAGTCATGACAAACACACATAATTGCAAAACAATTGAATAAGGGTTTTACTAATGCACGATAAGGAAAATTGTAGCTTAATCCTCCAAGTGGCATGGCCTTATAGACTAACAGTACTGTTTAGCATGTTGACAAAATGTTTAGATGCTCTCCAGCTTGTACGTCGCTTCGGATACATTTGTCTGCCAAATGAATAAATGTATATGTAATGGGACTAAAGACTGCATTTTTAAATACAAAATATAATTTTATAATATGTAATTATTGTATTTATGAAATTCACCCATTAGCTCGTATTCTTGCCCTTACAATTACTGTAAGTTTATTGTAGCTGTTTTATTTTTATTTATATTGCCCATGCACATTCATACTGTAGCTCTAGTAAAAGTACTGACCTCAAATGAAACTGACCTCAACACAACTTCCAATGTTGTTTTTATCTTTCCAATATGATGTTCCTTCATTCCTCATGCTCCTGTGGTGAAAACGCCTCATCGGAAGGCAGCAACACACAGTGGGTAATAAGGACTTATTCTTTATGAGCAGGAAGAAGACATTCTCACGAAATGAATCCTGCTCCGGTGCAGCATCTCATGGCTGACTTTAATAAGACTGCTGATTGAGATAAACAGACTTGATTGCTTTGATTGTTTTGTCTAACTGAATCGCTCTGAAGCACTTAAAGCGTGTTTGATGTTCCTAACGACAATGATGCTATGCTTTTAACCTTTTTCTTCAAGGAAAGCTAGCTATCAAAAATGTGATTATGTGTTCACTAGATTCCGTTTTTTATAAACAAAATAATAAAACAAATAGATAAATAATAACATAATATAAAATAAATATTTTACAATTTTACACCTATAACTTCTCATACATTTACAATTAAAATCGCCTAATTGCATAAGTGGTAATCTTATGGACTGTGAGTGTTATTATTTGCCATCTCTACTGTAAACCCATGTTTAGAAATTGCATTATTTTAAAAACACTATTTAAGAAGCTCAATAATAGGACAACTTGATCCATGACTTGTGTGTATCATGTGTGAGCATAGCAAATATCTGGAGACAATAAGCCACTCTTCAAAACTTCCAACACTCACTTTTACACCCTGCTTCTTGCAAGCTGTAGATTAAAAGAACAGGAACAATGTGACTTTTAATGTTCTACACAGTAAGTCTACTAACAACACCTGAAATCAAATGTCACTTGTAAAAGAGTGTTTTGCAGAGCTCTTTCTGGTTTTATAGAGAGATGAAATGAGATATGGGGAATGCAAAGGAACTAAGAAGCAAACTGTCAGTCACCCAGTTTGAGGGCTTGAGAGCTGTGATGAGAACTTGTCTTCAAAAGAAGACAGCAGGAGAGAGAGAGCAAGAGGATAGTTTTTCTCTACAGAGATCAAAATTAAGGGAACCACATGGCGTTTCCTTCCATACTATGAGCAGTTGGATTCATTAAACATAATTATTAACATTTTAATCTTATGATGGAAACTAAGATAATTGTTTCATATTGTATTCAAGAAAAAAAGTGAAGGAATCATATTCACACATGATATCAGACGTATGCACTCATGATGGATACATCTGATTTATTAATCTGTTAATAAATTCTCAGGACAAAACTACAGCAGCTTACATCATCTTCACGCTGCCAAGTATAAGCAGTTCTATCATGAAAATCAGTGTGATACTGAATGCCTGCGATTATGACTCCTCTGTAAATACATTTTGTCATTACCGTCACTTTAATGCAGTCTCGGTTTTGCTTATGCACTGTTAAATGCTCTGAATAGTAAAATCTAACCAGAGCTTCGTTGGCTCATAATGCACTGCGGGGGAGTCCTGTATACAGTGCATAATATTAAAGTAAGATATGTTTCTGACCATGACTGAATCTGCTCTTTGTGAAGATGTTACACTTTGCTATTAATGATAAAACATTTGGACTATAGCCATCACTTTAAAACTCCAGACGCACAACCTTTAAGCCCAATGCACAGCTTTTTGAATTATTCATGCCGGCAATCTCTTCAAACATAGTTATGCGTTTTTAATCTATGAAGCCCTTTAATAGTAAATGACTTAAACTCCCACCATGGCCTCTAATATTTTCATGGCATGTTTCTATGACGATAAGTACTCTAAAGCACACAAGGGCTTCTGCGCTTTGCTTGATGGCTCAGGTCAGTAGGGTAAAATCTATGACAAGTCAGGCCTTGCTGGTTTGCCAGAAATAGACACTAGCCATCCAATTTAGCCGCACTCGTTTATACACACTGCCTAAGCTCTTCGGTGTCCTTCAAAGCGTGCGACAGCTTCGCGTTTCCTTCCGTGTATGTCACAAAAACATGACTTCCCTGAAAGACACCTTACAGTAGTCTCTGGCACACACTCACACACACAGATGAGTGTCTTACTGCTTTTTTGTGTTTGCTTTGCAGTCTGTACCAGCATTTTGAGGAGATGTATTGGCAGACCTGTTGCAGGTAACAAACGCAAACCGTGAAAAGCGTGCAGGCGTCACTTTCCAGTTAATTCTGAGATGGTGGTGAAAAAATACAAAAAGGAAGTGTGAGCGCTTACGTATTTGTTCACGGCGCCAGCCCAAAAATACCAAAAGCAACGTGCACACGTTTTAAACATGCATCAGACAGTTCAGAACGACATAAATCCGGTGCTTGTGAGGGGTCTCATTTTCTCAGCCACCCACTTATTAGAAAGGAGTCATTTTTCACACTGAGGTAAAAACACATGGAGATGACTGTCAGATGGTTTACTGTGAAGTGTTGCTTTTGCAGTGCGCGTGTGGGAAAGTCTATACGCTCCTTTCATGCAAGGCTTTGTCCATGAGTGTGTGTGCGTCATGACAGAACCATGCAAGGTGATAAAAAATGTATGTGATAATGGTGCCAAACCTATTTCTGTGAAAACACGTTATGATTAACATAGGCACCTATGCTGAGGGTGGTGACGCTCATTTGGGCTACTCCTCCGTTGTCACAATGCCCCGCAGGGCTGAACTTATGCTCCGGAGGTACTGATCGAACGCTTATCCAATGGGACTATTTAAAATCAGACATGCCTTGTCTATCCATATCCCCGGCATCGCCCCGTGGCACAGACTCCACAGCAATCCTCACCAGGCAGCACCTCCTCACCAGGTGAATCATGTGGATATATTTTTGGTTTGAAAACTATTGAGATGGCAAAAACCCAAGCAGGAAATAGAAAGAGGTGCTCCAGAGGGCTTGTTAGTTACTTTTTTTTCCGTAACATACCAACATAGCCCTTGGCTAAAGAAATGGATTCAAAAGAACTGTTACCTACTGTATACCATCAATCCCCCCCGACCCCCCGCCTCCCGGTGGTCTCAAAGTCAACAATAGCCGTGATGAAGCTCACCTCACAGAGAAACAGATGAACCTCTCTTACCTCCAGCCATTTCCTGTGCCGAAGCACATGTGCGTCTCTCATCCATTTTTAGGCTCGTGATTAATGAGCTCGAGCATTCTTTTCTACTTTTTTCACACATTTGCCCCAGAAGGACGTTGTTTTTACACTGCTGTGAAATGACACGCAGCGCATGAGCCAGCGAGGCTCGTCGCGTTTTTTTTGCTACTTTGCTAGCGGTTCTACAGACTGTAAGCCCACTTAATGGGTAGACGGGGTGACTCCGGAGGGGTCGGGCAGGGTGAGCGGAGCAGCTGAAAAATGTTCTCCTGTCCTGAAGGTGGGAGAAGAACAAAAAACAAAACGAGTGCCCGGGGATATGAAATATTATCACTGCTGTTGATTGAGCTTATTTAGGTCTCCTAGCGTTTCAGCCGCATCAGCTGTTCTCCGCCGGTGCGATTTGATGACTGGGAGTAAACTCCACCTGCTAAATAAAACCATGCGAGCCTCCTCCACACTTTTTTGAATGCCCTACACTTTCTCTGCTATCCTACAGGGTTTATCCAGCATCTGTGACCTCCACAGCTCTACTCATTTAACATTTTAAAGGTTGCATACTCATTTCCAGGACAAAAAGCGAAGGGAGTCATAAGCGAAAGACTTGCGGTTTTAATGTCACCTGACCTGAATGAGACCCGCGACAGGGAAGATGAAAAAAAGGGCTATGAAATGCTAGAATAGCCTTCAGAGGCTGGCAATGAACTTTTCGGTTCTATTATATTTGAAGTTTTTAATAACAATAATTTTAAAAGAGCTGTAATAGGCTTTTATTAACAGGAAAGGTAATTACACTAACCACTGAGGGAAAAAACGTCAATTCTGCTATCACAGAATTCATTTGCGCTGATCACACATTCACTTCGAAAGCATTTAGAAAGCGCTTTCACAATGCAGCTGACAATTCACAACATTAGACATTTCGGGACGGTATTGCTAACCCATCACAATCTTCATTTTATCTTTTGTGTGGGAGATATTCTTAAGTACCATTTCTTAACCTTATTAAAGACTGAAATATCATTAAGGCATCAAGTCAAATGCTCGCAATGGACTATGACTTCAACGCCTGCAAGGGAACAAAGACTGTATAAAAAAGATGGAATAAAACCCCTAAACTTTGTCCTTCAGTATCGCATGTTTTCTTCTTTTGTACCTCACAGTCTCATATTATTTTAATATTCTATAATATTGATACCCTCGCATTCATCTATACTGTTATGTGCTGATGCAACATTATTTGGATACCTTAGTTGCAGTGAAACAGAGAAAGTCATAATTTACTCTGATTCGAGACTATCCCTTTAAGCTATAAATTATGAATGCAGTGTACCAAAACACGGTCACAGCCCGAATCGCATTTATCAAAGTAATGGAAGGTATGACACACAACACAACAATGTTACAGCATGATTGCACAAACATTTTTTTAAAGAACTACAGGCAGGATGGAAAAAGAATAGCCTCTCTTCAGAGGAGCTTAAAAAAGAGAAGTTGCGAAGATGTTGGGTGCTGTGGTGAAACCTAATGATTAGGCTGCTGATCTGGTGTAAGCAGAAAAAAACAAAATTGCTGATTCTGACCTCTGTTTTGGTCTCCGTGCTTAAAATGTATGCCCACGTAGAAGTCCCACAGGGAGAGGCTGCATGCTGTGTGTGTATGAGCTCAGCGGGGGGGGCTAACACAGCCAATAGATCTAAGAAAAGAGGGTAACATCTCCAGAGAGCACTTGCCCCAAAGAAGGTAAGCCGAGGCAAGGAGGCCAAAAAGTTGGGACTTATCCAGTAAGACCTGTGTGAATGATTCTATGCAAACCCCAAGGGATCTGCTTTCAAACAAAGAAATAAAAATTGAAAAGAAGAAATGGTGGTAAGGAATGGTGGTCGTAAGAAAATAACCAGATGATATTTTTCATCCAGTTTGCCTTTACAAAGAACAGCAAAATGTAATTTCATGTCATGAAAGTAGTAGTTTAGTATTCTAAACCACTAATAAAAAAAGAGATAATTTATGAACTTTTCCTAAATACGAGTAGGCCTGTATATAAATTACTGTTGTATTGATTAAAAGAGAATATGAACTTGTTTTCTATTCGTATTTCAGGTCTGGAAAAAACACATTTTCTGTTATTTTCACCTGTCTCTCCAGTTTTCATTTTCTATTTTAAATATTATTAGGAGTTCACAGAATTACCAAAAAAATACCTATGAATTGTAAATTAAGTAAATTCAAAATCATTTTGAAATGGTTTCTTAATATTTTCACGGGCTGTATTTTAAGTTGGCCTTTTCTGTTAAATGTTTTTACAATGACAAAGTAGCTGTTTTGAAAATATGTCTGTTTATACAGTAGGCCTAGTTCACACAAAAAACTCAGCCTCTTATCATTTAAACACTGGGAAAATAACATGAGAGTGTTGCATTACTTGTTGAACAATCCCTTTAAGGCTTTCATCAGACCGTCTTATCCAGAGTGATTTACAAACAGTGCTTAAAAGTACCACATTTGTCTAAGCTTTGTAGGAAAACATCCTTTAAATCTGCCAAAACCCCAAATTCCATGACTGCTGTGAACACTTCCGCTTGGTGGCAGACAAACTCCCTGCGAGCTTCTCTTGTATCTGATACTGTGTGCCTACATGATAGCGAGTGGAAATTTTTCAAAACTGTGCATCGCTTGAGGTGCTGGAACAGAATTTTTGTTTTTGCAAACACAATTGTTTTGAAAGTAACGCAGATTAATCATTCTAAAGTGGCTGATAACAAAGCATTTGTCAGGGGAGCAGGGACGTAAGAACGGCAACGCTGCCGTTGCCTGTTGGCTTGTGGGACTGCTAACTTCAAGCAGACAAAGTTTTCTTTTATGCGGGGTATTTATGACTCCATTAGGAGTCGAGGAGAGATGCTCCATCTTCTTTCACAGCACACTGATCCCTGACAGCTGCTGTTTTACTTTAATCTCGCACTACACTACATTCACTTATCATCAATACCCCTGTTTCCCTGAAAATAGAAGAAGATGGCAAACCAGGCAAAACGTGGAATCAAAGCCAATAACAGGATTGTTTGCCGAGTTAAAGAGACAAGAAAATGTCAAAAACTGAGGTAAGGTCTGTTTGTCAGTGTGTTCAAAATGTAGCGAAGGAAAAACGTGATTTGTTAAACAGAATTGTGAGTTATGTGGTGCCAGTAACACCGTGGCATGGAGTCCTGCAGACAGCGACGCACTAATGTATTCTTTTGTGTGAGCAATATCTGCAGCAAAGTAAAAGGTCTTTGTTCAAGTGTTGTTTTCCCCATTTCAGGTTCTTTACTATTCACGCTAAAAGGCTTTTAGTGAGAATGGAGAAGTTCACAGTGAGGTCTGGTTAGAATACAGAGGTTACAGAAACACAAGAGTAGAACAGTAAGTGCAAGTAATAACTAATTGGACTCTCGCCAGTTCCATTGAGGTTTGGTGGCAGCCCTTCCTGACCTCATTTTACTTATGTTCATCTCTCTCTCGCTCTCTCTCTCTCTCTGACATATGGTATATAAAGGAATATAGATGTACAGTATATCTAAAAATATATCTCTCTCTTTGGTTCTGTGTGAATAAGCTGCTCCACATTAAAGCCTGCTATTGTCTTGTGTAAAAGTCATTTGAAATCAACTTTATATCCATTCTTTTTGCTTTGTTTTTAGATCATTTTGTCTTCTGTGTGATGACTATTTTCAAAGTTTGATTTGAATTCATAACTTTAAAGGTAAAGTGTTTGAAATTTAGCGACAGCTAGCGGTACGGTTGCAAATTGCAACCAACGGCTCACTCCATACCACCTCCCTTCCTTTCGAAGCACTACGGTGGCTGACCTAGGACTACGTCAGCAAAGTTTGTCCGTTTAGGGCTATTGTAGAAGCAACATGGTGAATTCCATGTAAGGGGACCCGCGGTATATGTACATAGAAATAGTTCATTCTGAGATAATAAAAACATAACAATTCATTGTGTAAGGTCTTAACACAACTCTGAAGACATAGTTAAGTATTATATTGGATTTCTGTCAATGGATACTTCAAAATGACACACTGGTCCTTTACACCTAATTGACTGCAGTTTTAACCTCACAAGCACTGCGATGCAAACTTCACCCTCATATTCAGCCTGTGATGCTGTGTTGTCATATGGTGTTAATCACATTAAACATCCACTGTTATTTATTCACAGATATTATGTTCTGTTAATTCTCCACACATAACTTAACAGGTTCAACATCTGGGAGTGCATTTAGACGCTTTGATGTGACAATAAATACTGTAACCGTCTGCTCTCTTTGTGCTTACAGACAAGGTCAGAGATTTACACATGACTGGAGTGTTTCGAGCAGAGCAGTTTACTTGCATTTAGGAGTCACTTCAGATGGGGATTTTTTGTGAAGTAGAGTAAGAAACAGATTCTGGAGCGGCCGGGTGAAAGTGAAACATGCATCCCCACTGTCAAGCGCAACTCTTCCCCTTGATGTTAATCCTCTGAAAGCTGTTTTCTGCTATGGATTAGTGCCAGGGGAGCAAGGCTTAGTGCTCTCTGTGAGATGGAATACCTTGGAGGCCTACAGGTGCTTGGATGTAGAATGACGCATTTGTGAAATAGAGAGAAGTACTTTTCGGTTACAATCATTCATCACTGAGTTAATTCATTAAAGAGACTGTTGGGGGAATTGTATACACTGATGTTTTGTCGAAGATATGCAATATTTTACCCCACTGCCTGTATTGATATTCTCGTGGCAAGAACCAATTTTTTACATACTGAAGATGCTTTCATCCATGCATTGTTTTCTCATTTATATTCAAATTACATCCAAAAAGACGTGCTTAAAGCTTTGAAGTCCAGTTCAGATCAAGAACAAAGAGCATGCAATAGTCATGATTTTAAATAACTGCATTTCAAACACCAAGAATCACAATTCCCTCCTGTTTCCACCCATTTATTTTCCAAAATACCAATGTTTTTTACTGGCTCCTCTAATGTCTTTGAGATGCCCTCCTTTATTTGACTTTTTTGAAAACCTCCTAAGGTAAAGGATTGTACTACATCTGCCTCCCAACAGTTCTGTGTTCTTTTATACACAGTCAATGAACTGTGTTTTATGCAAGATCAGCAGAGTGTGTCCTGAGTGCACATACAGAATAGGTCATGGTATTAATAGCTTCCGGATGCTTCTTTGTTGTCCTTGATGGCGAATTTGCCACACTCGTGTTTATTTTGGCCCACGCACCTGGTGCGTCATGGCACACAGCAATCCCTGGGGTTGAAACAGGGGGCCGTTCAGGCTGTAATGCATTGCTCCGTTCACCTGTTAGTTGGAGAAAGATGCATGTGGCCTCTGTGGCACAACAAGATGGATGATCAGTAAAAATCCGCTAGCCTCGGCTACCCTGGAGGTGACCCAGACCTGTCTAACCAATGGAAGCTTCGTAACCGAGGGGTCATGAAGAGCATTGCCACAGCCACTTACAATGTCACTGTAACTTATCTGTTATTGTATCGTGTAGACAGATTGAGGATCAAAAGGCACACTGGTGACTGTAAATGATACAGTGCTGCAACAGTACCAATAATTTTTTTCTGGATGTCTTCAATGGGCATCATGCTATTTGCACGCACTCAGGAAAAATTCTCTTGGTGATTTGTCTCTTTCAAAGTTTCACTTTATGTGCACTCTTAAATACTACTGTATCCTCCATTCATACATTTAACAATATCGAATTTGTATTAAAAAAAATACATTTACTGAAATGTCTTATAGCCAGTGGGCCTATTATGAACAATGAATATTACTTACTATGAAAATGTAGTAACCATTAATATTAACCTCTCCATTGTTGTGTATGATGTTTAGTAAATGTAATGTTTGTCCCGCCTCTTCTCTACTCTGATTGGATGCTGTGTATAAAGGACGGCGACGAGATCTGCCGCCGCGTGCCGCGTTTTACCAAAGTAAAATAGGAAAAAATTTATTAAAGAAAGGGCAAAAGAACTCTCATAGAAATATCATTATGATACAAAGTGCAACAAAAGGCATTGTCGTCAGTTTGTCTAAAAGAATACACACCTTTACATGCGGTTTTACACACTATTTACACGTGGTATGGAGCTGGTCTACATTTTGTCCCAACTAACATTTTGAAGATTCAACATTTTTTTTAATTTACAAACCATTTACGCAAAAAATATTTCTGCTCGTGTCTCATGAATGAGGCCCAGTGTTTTAGATACATTTAAGTCTTATGAAGCATATGACACAGTTTTTTCATCATATACTAAAATATGACTAAAAACGTCACTATTCAAGTGCTTATGACTTCAAATCATTTATTTGCTTAAAAAAGAGACCAGAGTCATTGCGCAATGATAATGAGAGTATAAATTTATAAGATTGCTGCTGAAGTGCTTTCACTGTTGTATAATAGCAATAATCACAGTAATCACACTCCACAAAAGTGAACTGTTTATCTGTAGAGTCTAAAAAAATGGAATCAAGCCAACACAATGAGATTTGTATCTAAATTATTTCGTGTCAGTTAGCACAACCTTTTTTAATGTCACTGAGTACGAATTTCTTCTCCTGTCACTCAGCACAACTTTCAATACACAGACTGCACGTGTATTAACATTTATATATGTATTATAACCTGATATTAAAAGAAGTTGTACATATTTTAGGATGTGGCTAACCAACATCTTACTTCACCCCAAACCCTTAAATCACAGCCACAAAGGCAAATTTGTTAAAAACGCAAGGTTCACAAGGTGGCAAAACAACGATAAATGGCTCTCCTCACCCTGCCCCTAAACCGAACGTCACAAGGGAGAAGTCCAATCATAACAAACCATACAATGAGATCTTAGGAAATAGGAATTCACATGAATAAACCACCTTGTAAAATAGGAATTAATTCACATTAGATTGCGTTGGTATACATTTCTACATATGTAAGATACCTCGTATTAAAATACATTAGATTGAAAGTCATCCTGGGTAACATGAAAAAAGTTGTGCTGACTGACACGAAAATGGGGTTAATTTGTGTCAGTAAACAAGAATTAATAGATAACAGTTTTTGACAATGTCACGAATTCCTGTCAGACTGTGTTGGTTGACATCACTCAAACTCTAATGGAGATATTTGTGAGATTTCTGGGTCCTTATCTCAGAGGAAATATCCAAGACTCAGGAGACCTAAGCAAAAGTTTCGATTTGCTCTCCATTTAACCTCATCAATTTCTAGAAGAAATAATCGAGATATTAGAGATCGCATTTGTGACATCTGTGATTTCTGTTTAATGTAAGGATATAAATTTACATATATATGACAGTAGTGTATGAAGTGAACGATCGGCAATGGAAATCATGGGTAGGAAAATATAAATGATTAGAAAATAATTGAATAAATTCACCCAGGTGTTGCTCCTGGGGAAAGGGGGGGGGGGTTGCTTCTAACTACAGAGTTGTTTAATTAGGAGCCCTGCTGCTTGTTAATGAGGGCACTAACAAGGGCAGAACTGGCGCTGTGGCCCAGGACTGCAGCTGCCCTGCTGGTCATTAATAGGAAACGGTGTGTCACAAATGTAGTGTCTGGACTGGACGGCGACATCAGCGACACAGAGGCTGCGGGGTGCCAGAGCACATGCTCTGCAGGGACGGTAAACATTTACACAGCACGTAGACCTTTTGAGGCCAAAAGCCAGTATTAATTGAAGGCTAGCAGAATAATCATTGAAAGTGCAGCCCTTAATTCTGTAGCAGCTTTTACCAATTTGTTTGTTTATGTTGACATGACATCTCATAAATAATATTGATTACATGGGAAAAAAACTGCTACTATTTTCATATTCATTGTTTGTCCTGTTTTTATGGAGTCACTGCTGCAGTTTATAGCCAACTTCCACAGTTCCTCTCATTAACCAGCGCGTTATTAAACCCATTTATTTCCACTAGAATCGACTGGGGACATTTAATCCTGTACATGGGTTTGTTTTTCTAAACAAATGCACCTATTTACAATTCTACCTAAATTTCTTTACGAATTTAAGAAAAAAGATGCAACTAGCCATGGCTATATTTGCTGTGTAACATAGTTTACAACATAATTCACTATTCTTTAAGCCTGAACCATACTATCATTTTCATTTCATGATGACATTATAATTTCATAGATATCTGGCAGATTTAAACATTAAATCAGAGGCATTTAAAAGCTAAAACTTTAAAGGAGACATGAAAATCCCATTTTTAAGTGCTATAATCGGGTCCCCGGTGCATCTAGCAACCCAGAAAACGTGAAAAATAAGAACCCAGTAAGTTTGTTTTGGTGTGCCTTTCCCTGCAAGCATGTGAGAAATTGAATCGTTCAGATTTTGCTCCGGTTGTGATATCCAAAGCGGATTTTATTATAATGTTTCCACCCGTATTCTACACAGTTCCACACACCGCACTCCCCCAGTGTTGGTTTCACAAGTGACAGCGCTGTACTATGCATCCTATGTAGTCGCTGCATAGAGTCCAAAGGAGAGAGCAGTGGATTTATTTAATTTTTTATGGAAATCCCTCAGAAACTATAAGTAAATACCTGCTTGTTTGAGAGAATCACTTCAAACCGGTTAGCTTTTTCAACCTGGGACAGTACAAACAGGATTAACTTCAAAGTTGTTCCTCAAGAGGGATCAAGACCGACTGAATGAGACAAAACTGCCGATGTGAGTAATATTTACCAACAGTATGAATTGACGTAAATGTAGCGTACAGCTAAAAGAAAAAGTATGTGAACCCTTTGGGCTTACTTGGATTTCTTCAAAAATTGGTCATAAAATGTGTTCTGATCTTCATCTAAGTCACAACAATAGAGAAACACAGTCTGCTTAAACTAATACCGCACAAACATTATACTTTTTCATGTTTTTATTGAACACAACATGTAAACATTCATAGTGCAGGGTGGAAAAAGAATGTGAACCTTTGGGTTTAATAACTGGTTGACCCTCCTTTGGCAGCAATAACCTCAACCGAACGTTTCCTATAGTTGCAGATCAGACCTGCACAACGGTCAGGAGAAATTTTGGACCATTCCTCTTTACAAAAGTGTTTCAGTTCAGCAATATTCTTGGGATGTGTGGTGTGAATCGCTCTCTTGAGGTCATGCCACAGCATCTCAATCGGGTTGAGGTCAGGACTCTGACTGGGCCACTCCAGAAGGCGTATTTTCTTCTGTTGAAGCCATTCTGTTGTTGATTTACTTCTATGCTTTGGGTTGTTGTCCTGTTGCATCCTCCATCCTCTGTTAAGCTTCAGTTGGCGGACAGATGGTCTTAAGTTTTCCTGCAAAATGTCTTGATAAACTTTGGAATTCATTTTTCCACCGATGACAGTAATCCGTCCAGGGCCTGAGGCAGCAAAGCAGCCACAAACCATGATGCCCCCTCCACCATATTTCACAGTTGGGATGAGGTTTTCATGTTGGTGTGCTGTGCCTTTTGTTCTCCACACATAGCGTTGTGTGTTCTTTCCAAACAACTCAATTTTGGTTTCATCTGTCCACAGAATGTTTTGCCAGTAGTGCTGTGGAACATCCAGGTGCTCTTTTGCAAACTTCAAACGTGCTGCAATGTTTTTTTTGGACAGCAGTGGCTTCCTCCGTGGTGTCCTCCTATGAAGTCCATTCTTGTTTAATGTTTTCCTTATTGTAGATTTGTCAACAAAAATGTTAGCATGTGCCAGAGATTTCTGTAAGTGTTTAGCTGACACTCTAGGATTCTTCTTTACCTCATTGAGCATTCTGCGCTGTGCTCTTGCAGTCATCTTTACAGGACGACCACGCCTAGGGAGTGTAGCAACAGTGCTGAACTTTCTCCATTTGTAGACAATCTGTCTTACCGTGGACACATGGACATCAAGGCTTTTAGATATACTTTTGTAGCCCTTTCCAGCTTTATGTAAGTCAACAATTCTTGATCGTAGGACTTCTGAGAGCTCTTTTGTGCGAGGCATGGTTCACATCAGACAACGCTTCTTCAGAACAGCAAACTCAAAACTGGTGTGTGTTTTTTATTGGACAGGCCAGCTTTAATCAACACATCCAATCTCATCACATTTATTGGACCCCAGGTTGGCTGACTCCTGGCTTCAATTAGCTCTTGGAGAAGTCATTAGCCTAGGGTTTCACATACTTTTTCCACCCTGCACTATGAATGTTTACATGAAAACGAATAATGTTTGTGCGGTATTAGTTTAAGCAGACTGTGTTTCTCTATTGTTGTGACTTAGATGAAGATCAGAACACATTTTATGACCAATTTATGAAGAAATCCAAGTAAGCCCAAAGGGTTCACATACTTTTTCTTTCAACTGTATATATAGGAGGATAAGGTTAGCATCTGATAGCGAAGAGTGCCAAGTCAGAAATGGGCTAAATAAAACATTCAAAGCCAGTTTTAAACTTACTGTATATAAGTGCAGATGGACAGTTGGAGTTTAACTGTTTGAATGTTAATACATTATATGCTTTAATATGTTTGGCTACGGCAAGCTGTTTGTTTTGCTATTGAACAAGGGGGAACACTGCAAGTAAGTTTAGTTTTAAAGGTCTCTAATCATTCGTTCTTAGGCTGAAAAATCATTCACAGCTTACTAATTATGCTTTCACGTTGTGTGTTACGTTATAACTTGTCAACGACAAGGGCTTAAATCCAGGTTCTTCCGATGAGATCTGCAGGTGCGCAATCCATGGATTTTAGGCAAGCATACACACACAATGTGAGCACTGTTTGCTCTGACAGATTGTTTTGTCTCCACACAAATGATTTGAGACGTTTTAGACGAAACTAACCGCAGAGGAATTCAGGAAATATAATTTAGCTAAACCATTCCCATGGCAGTACTACACGTGTGTTGTGTTGACAAGCCAGACGGAGGGGGGGTGGGGTTTGCTTTAACTCATTATCATTTAAAGAGACATGCACTAAAATGGGTTGCTGTGAGCAGAGCTGTTTTGGATGAGGCAAGAAGGGGTTTGTTTACTCAGCCATTGAGTGTTTTTAAGCAAAATATGTTCCAGACATTTCATGAAGACCCTACTAAATCATACCAACTTGTTTAAAAGTGGTCGAATGAGGAGGCTTTTAACTAGTTCACTTGGTAAAATTAACGTTTTTGCTTTGCTGCATTTTTATACTTTTTCCAATCACATGAACTATTGCCAGCTTTATCTTTTTATTGCGATATTTTGTATAGTTTTAAATAGTCCATCCAATCGTTTGTTTTGGCATCATTTAATTCCCATTTACATTTAGTAATTTAGACACTTTTATCCAAAGCGACTTATAAAGAGTTTAGGAAGCAATAAGCGATATAGCTGTGTACTCTCTAATAATAAAGGATTGTGAGGAACACAAAAACATTTCTCTGTACAAAGTGTGCAATGACCTTCCAAAACTAAATCACATTGTATCACATTCTCTTTGAAGCCAAGTTAAAGAGAGAGAAAGCAAGGTCGTTTATTAACCAGTCTGAACCGAGCGGACAGCTTTAAGAATGGAAAAGAGACTACCAGAAAGAGAAAAAAGTATCCCATTTCATCTCTGCAGGAACATGACAGAGGAATAAAAGCTATACTTAAGTTCAATGGGGCCTGTAAGTTTCCCTTCCTCCCACAATTTGTCACAAGCTGAGAGGTGCATCCGATTGGTACACTCAGGTGTCCGGACTAGTGCCTGAGGGGCTCTTTCAGGCACACAGATGCGATTCCGCATCACGGTTCAACGGGTCAGCATGTGCCATGCGGGCTTGTTGTAAAGCCATGTTACTCGATGTAGGATGCCACCTCTAGTTTTCAAGATGTAGAAGCAGGCATAATTGATTTTTCTCGCTGCTTTACAATAAGAAGGTTGAAAATGGAAGGCCAGGGCATGTGGGTGCAGTATGGTTATTTTGTTAAATTTTAAATTTGTTAATTTACTGGTTTAAAGATCAAAATCCCAAATGTGTTTATACAGTCACTGATATGGTATGGGTGGGATATCTTCATACACACGCTGTAAGCGGGGAACCAATCACGACAGACCTGGTCAGCTTTGACAATCAAAATTTAAAAAAACAATCATTTTGTGAGAAGAGGGCCAGCGGTCAAAAAACTTGAAATATTTTAAATATAAAGCATATTTTGAAACATGAACACTATTAAACACCCAAAAAACAACATCACAGCTTCAAAAACAGAAAAATATGTAAATATTCAATGAATTTGGAGAATGTCAAAAACAGGTTAATAAAATAGGTTTTATAATTATTACTGCTATACTTTAACTGTGAATGCAGTAAGCGCACAAATAAAAACTATTTCAACCACTGTTATTCTAGTTAACCAGCATTAACTTTCTAAAAGCTGTTTATTCCAGGTTTCAACGAACCACAGGGTCTTTATGTCTTTGTCCTGCAGGAATTTAAAAAACACTGGACAGAGCTAAAATATCTCTCTATCTCAGACACGCACAAACAAATATTGGCATCAGTCTCAAGGTTTTCAGAAAATACTCCGAGCACAGATGGAATTTGAATTTTTTGGCATAAATGAAAACATTATATTTGGCACAAGCAATGCATCACAACAACTGGATCTTATCCTAACCATGATGCATGATGATGATAGTATAATGATTTGGGGCTGCAGCCTCAGGGTCCAGAGAGCTGGCAGACATTTCGGAACACTGAATCGTATTCCAAAAAAAATGCATGTCTCTTCAAACTGGAGGCCTTGTTCCCCCTTGGATTTTTGAGCCAAATGGATTTTGAATGCTCCTTGCGAAAACAAAATGATTTGTACCTTTGATAAAAAAAGTTGAACAATAATTGTAGTTTAGAAGGGCTCTTGAGAGCAGGAGGGGATCTGAGTTCCCAGATATCTGCCATGGAGATGAATAATGACCCTACAAATACCATTCTCAAGGTATTATAGACCTCAGGTGGTCTTTTCAGATAAAAGATAAATGGGCTAAAATTACCTAAAGCCTATACAGTATGTAGGATTTTCTGGTTAAAACCAATATTATTGTGAATGATTTTGTGTTAAACAGAATCTGACATAAGGATGAGTTTACATTAAAGGTCTCATTGTTACAAGACTACAGAAAACTAAAAGGGTTTACAACCATTCTCCTACCGCTGTGTTAGTCCAGCTCTCCTGCAGTCTGCTAGTTCAACCAGCCATTAAACCAAATCCACTACCACCTCATTCATCTCCGACTCTGGAGACACATGCTGGGACTTTGAGTACCCCACACAGCTCACACTCTGCCCAGTGGAAGAAAGAGTGGAATGAGGAATCAGCAGAGGGGAAGTCAGCGGAGAGGGAGGGGAAAAGATTTCAGAAGCAGGGAAGGGGGCTTGCAGGAGTGTGCGAGGCTCTCTGGTTTACAATGCAGGAAAAACTCGAACAAAACCAGAGATTGCTGGAGTGCAGAGTAATGGTCCAATGCAAGACCCCCTTGTGTCTGCTATTATTTGAAAGCTAATCTCTCTGTCCATCAGGTTGTCTATTATTGTATTTATCCATCCTTCTAATCCACCCCCTCTCTGTCCCTGTTTTCCCATTTCCCCTTGTCTCAACCATTGCTCATCCCCTTCTCTTTTTTTTCTTCACCCTTGTCACCAGATTCGTTGTTTAAGTGCTGATTAACTCCCTGTGTGGTGGAAAGATGGAGGGGCCGGTTAGGGTTTAAATTAAATGCCCTCTCTCCTTCTGCAATCAGCGCCCCACTGCCATCAACTGCCACAATCTGTGGCAAACCTCTTCAAAGTAACAGCATCTCACAATCTCCGAATGGGAACTTCTAAACAAGGTCATCCTTATCTTGTAGGGCACCAGGCAGGAGAGAGATTGGGATGATGTGGGTCTGTCAAGGATTTTCACACCAGAAAGTCTAAAATTTGAACTGATGTTTTGGATCGGTTGTACATTTGCCGAACGGATCAATTATGTTTGCTGTGAGCTTATTTGAAGTTTATGATGTTTCCCTAGAAGAAAATGTTGCTTTTTCTCAGAGTGTTTGCCAATGATATGTTTACTGTAGATTGTTCTCCACAGGACACTTTTTAATCAGAGACCACATCC
The DNA here is from genome assembly GCF_015846415.1 of Triplophysa dalaica. Lineage (NCBI taxonomy): Eukaryota > Metazoa > Chordata > Actinopteri > Cypriniformes > Nemacheilidae > Triplophysa > Triplophysa dalaica. The sequence goes on from NC_079557.1 coordinate 9,396,279, forward strand.
ATTTAATAACTCAAGCAAATTGAGGTTTTAGAGGGTTTTTTTGTTGCTAAAACTATATGTGATTTCTTAAAAAAAAATGATTGATAAGCTTCAGTTTTTTTTATTTAATGCAATCAGTAACTTATTTGCATCATACTTTTAGGCTATTTTAGCTGAGAGACTTTATACATCAGCGATTTAGTAATTCTTTCAAGTAATTCATGCCCTGAACTGGGTGGGACCAGAGTTATTATAGTTTTGTTTAATTTATTTTTGTTAATATTTTAAATTCTATGTTTGTTTCGATTGTTTTTCGTTAATTTTAGTATTATTTAGCAATTTTGCATTTTTATTATTTATTTGTTTCTTTTTATGTTGCTTTATATACAGATTTTGTTTATTTTTATAATTAAGTGCCTTTATTTCTGTGTCAATATTTCAATTTAGCATTTCGTTTAGGTTTTTCCAATTATTTTTAAGGCCAATACATTTTTTTTAATTAACAGAAATATTTTCAACTTTTCACATTTTAGGGTTAGTAAAATAACTAAAATCACCTAAACAAATAAGAGAGACATACAAATATTTACTGGGTTAACTGCAAGAACTTCACTAGAAACATCAAGTTTTCTTAATAAGGTCTTAATTAAATACTAAGGATACATGTTTGCACTGAAAAGAATGACAAAAGAAACGATGTTAATACTCACAGCACAGCACTTCATTAAATATTGGGTTTATCATATGACATTTAGTGGGTGTGAAAAAACATCTTCTTTTTCTGCCCCCATCAAATTTACGCATGACCTCTCATTTCTTCATTTTGCTGTGTAATCAGCCACAAACTCACAGTTTGAAATGCCAAACTGAAGTGAAGAGACTGCTTGACTAAAAAATGGGTTTGGGATCAGATTGATCTTCTTAGATCTCAACAAACTGCCCCAGGCCATAAGGGCAACAGTAATGTGACTTGGATACAGAGCCACAATGCTTTCAAATCATAGATGCTCCATTACCCAACTGTATTCTGGGTTTTTTTAAACCGTGGGATTCATTGAATCCACTGTAATTTTCAACAAATACAGGCATGAATAATATAAGAGCGGTTTGATGGATTTTATATATGCATGAAAAAGTTAAGACTGATTGGTATGATTCGGGTGCAAGGTCACACTCTCTTTTTTCTATCTTTCAGATACCCGCAATGTAGATACGGAGTCAACAGATAAGAGCAGGACTTCAATGTCAGGTACTGTCTGTGTTCAAGCATATAAACCTACAGAGCTTTAATATGAAATCGCTACAGTAAACACATTTTAATGGCCTGCACATATCGAGAGAGGCTGTTGGTTCTGATAAGCATAGCGTTTTTGTCAGTATCGCTCTCTTTCTCCAACTCTCTCCCTTTTATACTAGAGGAACTCTATACAAGTGAGAAAAGTTTGAATCTCATTTCAAAAACAGTTTTTATTGCTGACGCTGCAAATGCTAATATTGAATTTGACTGAGTTTAAGTTGACTAATGGTGAATGTTTAGTTACTGTCGACGGATGAATGCATCACTTCCAGGTGAGCCGTGTCATATATTTTACTCTGCTGTGGAGTCAGGATTTGGAAATGTGCTGTTCAGATTTGGTAACAAAACATAGCTGTAACTGAAACCGAAGCATCATGAATGTATAAGGCAATAGCAGTAGTCCAGTTATTTGCTATTTTTATGATTACTTTACTTTTGATGAAAACATCTGTTAAGTGCATTAATTTAAATGGTTCTTTGATTGATCATAACATCTTAAGTAATGCTTTTTTATACAAAATTGTTAAATCCTGATGACGTTATGAGTGAGAACAATGCCTTAGTTTGAATAGATCTCTCTAATCTATTCATACCACTGAGCTATAAGAGCTTGCCATTGAAATCAACCATGTTATACAAGAGTTTTTGAACAAGTCCATGCTAGGTTCATGATGGGGTGAAGTAAGTTTTTGATGGTATATGGCAAGGGAGTGTTTTGAGTGTTCATTTGTTTGTGGTTCATACAGAAGTGTGGAGAGTTTACATTAACTACAGACAAAAAAAAAATAAACCTTCTGTAAAGAAACCAGGGAAGTGTAAGCTTAGACTGGAGCAGGTGAAAGTATAAAGGATGAGGAGGAAAGAAATGTGCCCTTGTGACAAACAATGTGTCAAGGCTCTGGTGTAGTTTACTCAGAAAAGCAGATGTGCTATTGGCCAGAAGTATACTGTTTTGTATTTTGATACAAATGTACATTCTTTCTTAAATGAAAAAAATCTGAAACATACTTCATGTGCTGCACCAAATAAACAATCACATTTTTCAAAATAAATGATGAGTTTGACAATCGACTTTTAGGCATAACTTGTTTTATGAAATGGCCGCAAACCACAGCACGTCTCATTGAACCCCTCCTGGTGGATGCAAAACCTACCTGTATACCATGTGAAATAATTTTTAGTGTGAAGTACTGTAAGTCTGAAGTATGGAGTTTCAATAAAGACCACACTTAGTTTGCTAAATGAAATCTCAGAGATGGAAAATTTGTAGTATTAAGAAGTATAAGGGATTATGATGAGAAATTGCGTGATTGTTCTACCGTTCTACCGTTCAAGTCAATCACGCATCACCGCATATTAAAGAGCTTCAAAAATACATTTATAATTTGTATTTATATATAATAAAACTTACAGGAGAACTTGTTGCATATTACGTTTTTACTTTTGGGAGCTATGCTCTGTTAGCATCTCGGGCGTGACTTAAAATTACACGTTTTCCTGGGATAGTGGTTGCTGGATCTGACCGAAGTTCCGAGGTCCCATGTTTTCCATATCTGATGTTGGAATATCCGAAATCCCAGTTGTCTGGATTGTGGCATTAGCGCTCCCTCCCTGTAGTATGATGTCATTACTATTAACCACCAATACAAAGACACTTTGACTCAGAGTGGTAAAGTACCAGTAACATTTGAGAAGTCCCTGTGCACAAAAAATTATGGTAGGCCTACGCTAAAGATACAAATAAACTGTGTACCGGTGCGTACCTGCCCACTTCAAGCACTGGTAAAGACAGATTGAATATCTCTTCCTCTCTCTCTCTTTCATGAGCTTGTAGTAAGAACAGAGTATATTGGTGTGAGTGAGTGTATTTTGATTTCTGAGATAACTCTGTCATACACTCCAGCAGCAGAAAACCTCTCAACAGCCTGAGCTGGTTAGAAAGAGATGTGGTTCAGGCAGCTGGGTCAAAGGAAGAGCTAGATTAGCTCTCTCTGTGTACTGATAAGGGCATTAGAGACAATAAACACCGGTCACATTTGTCTGATATGCTAAGAGGAACTTCTCTGTTGAGAAAATTTATTCACTTCTAGATGAAACCAAAGAAAAAGGTATTACATTTTGTAGAGAAATGTTGAGAAGCTTCTCTGATGTGGTCAGAAGAATAAGCAACTACATTGAGTTATTGCCCCAGGAACAGTTCTGTCCTAAAAAAACACAACAGCAGTAAGAGAAGGCAAAAAGACTGAAAAAGAGGCTAACAAGGGGAGAAAAACAAACAATCAATATGGCAGACATTTTTTTCTTTTCCTTTGATCGTCTCTCTTTCTCATCTCTTACTGTTGGAGATCTTTTGGCTGGCATTTCTTTTAATGGTAATGGAATGAGGGGACAGCGAAAAGAGTGATGCACTCTTAGAATTGGACTTTGAAAAAACAGACATCTCTTTACACAAACTTTTTGAGGTTGACTTGGGTTTGTGCTGGAAAAGTAATTGTACCAATGAGATGAATGTTACTCCAGGAGTTGCAACTCTTTTCCCTTCTGCTGTACAAGCGCTTTTATAAGGTGAAGCCAGGTTACATTTACTGAGGGCTAGAATGTGTGTCCTCCATTTTGTTTTGTGAACATCTGTTTTCATGTGAAATAAAGTTGTTACTTTCTATTCATCTCTGAGGCTCCAGCTACCTGGCCCCAAAATGCCACACTTACTGTACATCCCCTCAAAAGTGCCCTCACTAACTAAAACCAAAAAAAACCCTTCAAATTTCCCAGCGTACATGGAGGTGTCCTCAGGACTTAGTAACTATTTCTCCCTAGGGCAGACTCACAGCACTTTCTGGAAAGATAAATATTAAGATCGGCCACAGTGACACAAGGGACGACACTTTTTCCATTCCATTCCATTCTCTACCGCTTATCCGAACTACCTCGGGTCACGGGGAAGGGACGACACTAACTGGCTAAATATTTTGACATCGCAAAAGACAGAACCAGGGCTCCACAAAGATCACTGCAGTTCACAAAAGGTCTAAATTTCAGTAGTCCTGTATGTAAAAATATGCAGAACAGAAGGTCAACTGAGAAAAAAACTACATTCACATAAAATTATACAAGAATAAACAAAACAGTTTTAATCTTATTTTTTCATCATAATTGTCTTATTTACATGCGTTTTTTTCTAAATCATTTTGTTAGTCTTTGATAAGTAAAGAGGCTTTAAAAGTCAAAGTCTCACTCTCCTTTGCTGTCGTTCTCTCTTCATCATTATTCTTCCTCGGCTCCTACCTGCATGGCTCCAGATTGGCACTTATGAAGAGAGTCTTGCTAAGTCTGACATCTATTACAGTTAAAGATCTCTCTGTCAGCCTCTCTCTCGCTCCGGGGCCAAGAACAGCTAATGATTCCAGCCCTGCATGCATTTAAGAAAGAAGAATTGACAGCAGACAATTCATCTGCTCAGTGTGCGAGCGTGTGCTTTGCTTGTGGTTGGGTATGGGTGTGACTGATTGGAGGTTTATAATTTAATGCACTGCTTTCAGTACTTAATATCACCCTTTTTCCTGTCGCAGTTTAAATTTCCACTGTACTTGTCACTTGAGTAGGGAGCCAATTAACCGCCTTGTCTGCCTTTGCCATCACAATACGCATGCAAGGAGGATTATTGGGTTTCAGAATGTGCGCAGTGGCAGTGAGTCTTTGTGTTCTCAGTATGCGATAAAAGAGAGAGAGAGAGAGAGTCTCTTTCTATAACAGTCATTGTAAGCTATTGTTTGGAACGCTATATGTGGAATTGGAATTCGAGATGTTGTTTCTACAGTAGCCTTTAACGGACAAACTGCTCTACAGAGCGTGTTTCATAAATACGTTATCTCCTTAGGCAAAGAACCAAAGATGTGATGACATCTGTGTCCTGTGTCAGCCTCCGTAGTGAGGCAGAGAGGGTGAAGTATAGGCATTTCATCCATCACTGAGCATTGGCAATTTTGGTTTCCTTACGGTACCGGGTACTTTCTCGTTAGTATAGAGAACAATGCCACCGCCCGTGACGGCCATCGGTATGGCCTCTCAAAGTATGCTACTGGTTACCGATCCCACTGGAAGATTACATCTCGCAGTAGCTCTCACTTATGACTCGCTAGTCCAGTCAGTGTAGCTTCACTTGAGCTTGTGATACGGCTCTGTGCCGTGGCGCGTCGTATAGGAACCCAGTCGGTCTCTCAACACAATGTCGAGAGCCTGACTGAAAGGGAACGCCTCGGTTATGACTGTAACTATCTTCCTGCCACAATGCTTGGTCGGGCCGCTGCACGAACAGGAGATTTCTCTCAGGTTACTCATCCCAAAAGATAAATGAATGGGATCCGCCATCTTCTTTTATACCCATATGCACGGGGTGGAGACTGGAGTGCCATTCGCCAAGTTCATTGGCGTTTTTAAATTCCTCTCAGAGATTATTGGTTCTCAAGATCAAACCCCAGTCTGTTAACACAATGTCTCGTTCCCTCCAAGACGTTATAGTATTAGACACTAGCCGAACTGGAAATTAACTGGGAGTCAGGCACGGGCGCGTCCGATGAAACGAGGTATGCATATTTGTTTAGGTCTTCATACACACAATCTCTAATCTGGGTCATTCAAGTGCTGGCTGAACCTGAAACTGTGAAGACATTAACTGAAGGAAAAGGAAACAGTGGACACTTCATAGGGACCCTGTCGATTATAACTCATCTTCTCAGTTTACAGGTATCATTGATTATTCCATCACGCTTACCCATGTGACCTCGAGGGCAACTGCTCTGAAACCTCACAACTTGACCCCAAACATTGAGGAATTATTAACCTGTCCGATGTTGTTCGATAGATGCTGTGGCAAAAGCAATTCAGCTTGACTATAAGGAAACACGTTTGTTGAGCTGGTTATTTAGGCCCGTTTGTTCAGGGACTTGCTGTTTTAGTTTGACGCAGATTCTCTGGAGCATACGAATGAAACAGATGGATCTTAATACTCACTCTTTTTCTAGTGAGCTTCATGGGGAAAAATGTGACCTGCTCTATTAGTTTGACACACTGACACAGAAACACTTTCAAAATCCTAATACATCATCATGTAAATAGGACATTTCATGTAAATGGGAAAGTTTCAGTCAAGATTTAAATGATCATATCTCTGTAACAGTTTAGAGTGAAAACATAATTTTAATGTTATAAAGCTTAGTCTCTTAATGATGGTCACAAATGAATAGTAAAAACACCACAGAAGCCGTCACTCTCTCTCTCTATCTCTCTCTCACACACACACTCTTTCTTTACTGCCTTCAATTGCTAAATCTCTAGCTCAGTTAGTGCTTGTAATCTTGTGCCTGTTTTCTTGTGGGTGTTTCAAACGAGTCATATATCTGGCGTTTCATGGAAAACTACCTCATTAAAATGTAAAAGATTGAAAAAGCAATGCCCTTCATAACTTTGCCAAAGTGTTACGAGTCTTAAAAGACACGCAGGATAAATATGCAATTTTGTTATCTTAAGTACAGATATAAAGTGTCTGCAATATTGTGTTGTACTTTCCTTTTCTCTATAATATTGGTTTTATCATCAGACGTGTAAGAGGTGTATATAAAAGAGGCTTTTCATACCGTCTCTCTCTTTCGCCATCTGTCTCTCTCTCTCTCTCTCTTTGACGTTCTAATGTGGCTCCTACCTGGTGAGAGAAGACTATATCACACACCTACAATTCCTCCTACACACTGCTTACGAGGTCACCCAGGAGTATTACATCATCGACCCCTTCACCTTCACCCTCACATTGAAACGCGGGACTCGGATGATACATTCAAAGCGTGCTTTCAACATTTTCAAGCTTTTCTCCAAAAAAATACAGCTTGATAGAATTGTGAGCTGATAAGCAGGGAGATGCCCACATTGCTGTGAGACTGCCGTGCTCAGCCGCAGCATAATGTGTGAGATGGCCTAAAGGGTTGCTAATACAACACGAGCAGAATGCTAACTGAATGTTAAGCGTGGGTTCTAGCATAGTGACCCAGGACAGAGCCACGTGGCCCTTATGAACAGTGTGTGGGAAGACATTGTGTGTGTGAGAGAAAGAGAGAGAAAGAGAGTGCAGGCAATATACGCCCATACTAACTATGTGAGCACATATAGAAACAGATGCTCATGTGCTACTGTGGTCTTTATATTCGATTAATGGTTTCATAAAGCTTATGTAAAAATTCATACTTTGGGTTGATTTAAAAGAATGGCAACTTTAAGCAGGTATAGTGTCGTACACAGAAGAGTCTTTGAATTAAACATAAGAGTAACTGACACATAAATAATTCTGTACATGCCCATTACAATGCACACTGTGTACTCGCATGTCAAAGCTAAACGGTTAATATACTGTGTCTATAGTGCATTAATGTGCTTGGGGAATACAAAGCTCATTTACTGAGAAACAAGGTAAAGATGGAGAGAGAAAGGTCCATCTATAATAGGGAGCCAATGACAAGCCAATTAAAAGAAGCGAGAGAGACCTGGAAGGTACCGAAAGGTGAAAGTGGGAAATGTATTTTACGGCCAAGCAGACGAATGATTCCAGTATTCAGCTTTTTTTTATCTTTTCTCTTGTTTTCTTTCAAAACCAGAGACATTCGCTCAATACACCCCAGTTCATCCAAGTCAGTGGTCCCAAAACACAATCGCCTGGCCCTGCAGGCTTTCATTTCTATCATGACTGCAAGCCCATCGCTCGCCTTCAGACATTACCGTTATTCATTTTGGAACAACTGAGGGATTTTCACACTTTATTGCCCGAGGTGGTAAACACTCTTGAATTTAGACTATTCCCATCAGGGTTGCACCTTATCACCACAATTAATATGTTGAACCGTAATTACAGTATTCATCAAAGATTGCCTTGTGTGTGTATTTAATTTCGAGAGCGGAGTGGCATATCGCAACATGTAGCACCGGTGTACGTCGAAGCAATATGTGTGTGTGTGCGTGAGTGTAAAATGAAGGTCCAGTGACCACGCTGCACCTTTGTGGCATGCAATATGTACGTGTGAAATAGATGTTCTTCTCTCTGTTCCATTATCTCCTGTTCAAATCACAGGTTGGCTTGGTGATGTGAGCGCCCTTTCCCCACAAAATGACAGGGAATGAAGGAGGGGGCAAGGGGATGCCAGCGGCCATGCCAGCTAATGCTTGTGGAAATTGGCGCCTGACTGCAGAGTGCACAGAGAGAGAGAGCCTTTAATTAGCACCCAGACTGACAGAGCACTGGCAATCAGCCGTCTCTTGTTTCTCCCGCTGCTTTATGTCTCTCTTTTTACCCCTTCTCTCTCTCCATTTCGGTTACTATTTTTCTGTTTGTGACACGGTTTTATTGCTCTGGAAATCTCTGCCTGCATGTATATACGTATTTATTTAAGTTTGTATTGATTGACTGTAGGGGCCTCAATTGTTTCTTTGTTGTTCCCCTAGAAAGCATGGTGAATAAATTGAGAGCAAATGGAGACTTTTGTTTGTAGTCAGACTGAAAAAGACAGTTTATGCTGGGTTAGGTATGTTTTGATGCTGGTTTATGCTGATTTAAACTGTTCATGTACTGGTTTGAGCTGTTTGTGTGCTGGTCCTTAGCTGGTTTAAAGCTGGTCATGTGCTGGTTTTAGCTGGTCATGTGCTGGTCCGTGTCTGGTTTAGCTGGTCATGTGCTGGTAGCTGGTTTTAGCCGGTCATGTGCTGGTCCTTGGCTGGTTTAGCTGGTTATGTGCTGGTAGCTGGTTTAAACTGGTAATGTGCTGGTTTTAGCTGGTCATGCGGTGGTGCTTGGCTGGTTTAGCTGGTCATGTGCTGGTAGCTGGTATAAGCTGGTCATGTGCTGGTTCCTCACCATCTTAAACGTGGTCAGGACCCACTTAAACCAGCACATGACCAGCTAAGGACCAGCACATGACCAGTTTAATCCAGCACATGACCCGCATAAACTAGCACAAACCAGCAATGAAGCATCTAAACATACCGAACCCAGCATATGCTTTCTTTTTTCAACAGGGTGAGCACTGTGCGTATCAAAGATTTGCTAACCCACACAGTAAGTCTACACAAGACATTTACAGGCAATCTGTTTCCTTGTCTTTTTTATGTTTTCTTAATTTATTCTAATGTTTGGAGAAACATCTTAGACAAAGTTAAAGTCCATTAGATCTCCTAAGCCCCAGTATAAACACTGTACATTTTTCTCTGGGTAGGTGTTGCCTGTGGTAGGAGGGGACAGCATGTTTAAATGAAAGCTTCACTACTGTTTTAGGCCATGTTCACTTTTTGACTTTGTGACTCTTCAGTCTTGATCTTCGTGTTATGTGTGCTCCGATTATATATCTCTCTGCGTTCTCTCTGCATCTCTCTTACTGTGCCTTTGGTCAGTTAATATGAAATTGATTGCACTCGTGGTTATATATTCCACACACACGCACATACACACATGGGCAGCGTGGGTTTGGCTTGCATTTATCTCGCAGTTGTCCGGGGGCTATTACTGTCTCATTAAAAGCTAAGCAGTGTAGGAGCTCTGGCCGATAAATCAATCAAGCGCCCTGTCGCCACTGGAGACGGATCAATCCTGAGGAGACAACCTTCCCAGTATGCCTCATCATGCAATGAATCACAAGCAGTCGATCAAGAAATACAGAAGCTGTGCCTTTCGATAAAAGTCAGATATGCATTGTTTTTAACACAGATACAAGTCCACAGGAAATTTTCCAAGATACATACAAATGTATTTTTAAACACAACAAAATTGCCTGGAGGCACATTGAATTTTGTGGGGGACAGCTTACTTATTATTGACTAATCATTAGAACTTGTGTCTCGCCATCAGTAGTTTTGGCAAAAGCTGGAAGTCGTTTTTATGAAAAATAATAAATATTTAATACTTTTAAATAATACAAATCTGTTCCAGACTGGTATGATTTACCCTGGAGGGAAGTAGCCTACTTGAGTAAATTTACTCAAGAACATTTTTCAAGTATTTGTATTTTTTTCAAGATTTTGCTTCACTATGTTATACAGCATATATAAGAGTTTATTACTTCACTACATTTCATTAATAAATGTATATATTTTTACTTTAATACTTTTCTTTCTTTTTTATCTTTTTTACAATGTAGATTTTTTTTTTAAATAGTCAACTGAACCAAATGTCCAACTTGATTTGTTCAATCTATTTAAAAATCTCAACTTTTGGGAGTCAGCAAAATAAAAACTTTTTTTTACTGTGTGAGCTGTATCAGACAGTGCCATCAAATGGCATCAAACATAGTCTTTGGAAAACACTACTGTCATTTTCACACTCTCACAACAACCCATCCAACAAAACATCAACTTGTTAGCAGTTGGCGTTTTGTTGTGGCAGTGTGAACAAACATTCAGTCACAGACACAAATAATGGCCGTGCTGCACTCTCATGGTAGAGATCAGCTCGCATTGGCTGGAGAAAACTGAGATAAACCGAGTGAAATAATCTGTGTTGGACTGCTCCCCTCCTTGCATGTGTCATGAGGCATTAGATGCTCAGTATGAACGCCGTTACCCTATAGAAGACAGAAAGATGGGCAGAAATGAATCATGGGATTGTGTAGTGTAGTGGCAATGAAGTGTACAGTAGGTTTGAATTGTGAAGAGAAATGTGGTTTTAGATTCAAGATCCATGGTGCATTTCTCTAGCAGTAATTCTAAAATATGACAATAATTTACACCTACAGGGGAAACATTGTTACCTATTTAATATTTTTATCAAGCCAAATATTTTTATATTTTGTAATGGCCTTCCCCTATTCCTTGTTCAGATTGCTCCCATGCCTCTTAGAAATCTTTGTATTTATATTCCTTTTGCTTTAGAAAGTATTATTTTTTACAAATGATTCTGTTCTCTTAGTTCTAAATGTCAGATATTATTGATTCTTTCCCCCTAAACCTCTCCTGTACAAGGTAAACATGCTTGTTGAATTTGAACAATGCATGTTATGGATGTACGCATGGATGAAAGCTAGACACTTGTTTGGATGCTGACAAATCTGAGGTAGATTTCAAAGATATTCTGCTGAACATCTACCTAGCAGCGAGTTAAAACAGTAAGCGGACATCAATGGGAAACTAGCGGGTAACAGTGTAGTTTGAGTTTTACCAGGAGAGCAATCTTATCCCTTTTGCTTAAATGTGGCAACATTTGGCCATCAGAGACCAGCTTGAGTCGGCATTGTTTCGTTGCACAAAACCCCCAATTTATTTCTCTCTCAATCTTTCCTTTCTTTATGCCTTTATAATATGCTGATGGAGGAAAAAAGACAAAAGGGAAACAACCTCTTTTTTGCTCCGATGCCCAAAGGAAATAACTTGTTATTCTGTTTCAACCGACTTGACGTTTTTGCTGGATCAAACACCTTATCATGCCTTGCACTATGGGGAAGATGGGAAAATAGAGCGAAAAAGCGAGTAAAGTGCTTACTGATCACTGCAGGTGTGTAAATGTTGCGTCCAATCACGCCGCCACCACTTTGCTTTTATAATCCCGGTGGCATTCAGCAGTTGTAATTAATGAGTCCTGTCCACACTCCTGGGGTTTTAATGGTAAATGCGCTTCCACAGTTTCCCCAGCAAAGCAGAGCAAAGAAACTCCGGAAAAGGAAGTCAAGTACAATTTCTGAATTGAACTTACATTCACAGATGACTATCTCTTTTGCTCCCACAGCTTCAAAAGTCAGAAATGGGCATACATTTAAAAAATTGTGGGCACAGAATGCATGCTAGTTACTTAAAGCCCCAGTAAAATCAAAATGAATGTTTTTCTACCTTCTATTAAAAATAAGTTAGCCTTAAGGACGTCAATAAACTGATATGCTCCTACCTGCTGACAACATTCCCATTCAGAAGATATCTGAACCGTTGAAATCTGAAAGTTTGGCATGTGCGCTCAAAAAAATCAAGAAATTCCGTGACAACAGGCTACACCTCAGCCTCTCGTCAAAGTTCTCCACCAATCAAATCGGCTTTAGAATCTGAAGAGTTCCGCCCCGTTCACTCTGAGATCACTCTGCACTTCATATCAAGCACTTGTTCGCACATTTATTATGTCGTACATGGTGAATGACGCACAGTGCACTAGATGGGAGATTGGGGATGATCCAGATAGTGTAACGATAAACATTAAAGTCTTAATTTTACGTTGGTGTCACGCGAGCAATTGCACGTGAGTGTCCTCCGGTTCAGAGACATGATAACACAGAGCTGATCATATGCATTGATCATATACGCACAAATCCGATGAGGAAACAAAATGTAGCTGACCCGTTTCAATTCTACATAGAATGTTGTATGATAATACTCTATTGAAGAGATTGGACATCGCAGCCTTGATGAGTAATGGCCTCTACATATTACACAAATTTTCATCTGTTACGATGTCACTGTGTCAGACTGTGCGATTTTGACTTTGCAAATCTATTACATGTCTTTGACAAAACAATGGCAGACTATGTGTGTCCTCCCGACGAGAACAGGTTTTCGTCTTTTCAACATGGGTGACGTTGACTGCGTATGTGATTGAGTAGGTAGTAGTAGTAGTACTATAGTGACTGACTTATGGAAAGAAGCGGCTGCACTGTTAAAATAAATAATAGACTTGGGAATTGAAACAGCGTGTTTTGTACTGGCTGCTTTGGCATCAGAAAAGCGCATAAAAAGAAAAAAATCCCAACAGTGGATCGTTCCTGGATTGCAAGATAGGGAAAGTATGGGTTGTCCATTCTACGGAGAGAACTTGATGTTAAGTTGTGTTATGATTAGAGTCAGCAATTATTCGCCAACATTTCACTTTTTTTATTCTATCGTGGTTGTCTGAGGAAATATCATACATACAGGAGTACTGTTGCCACTTCGACAAACGTTTCCTCCATTGCATGGTATCTTTCACATGTATAAATATATATCAACGCAATCTGATGGGAAATTTATACCGGAAGCTCATTCCTGTGAATAAGGTGTTGGTTAGCCACATCCTAAATATACAGTTTACGACTTCTTTTAAAATCTGGTTATAAATATATAAATGTAAATACAAATGCAGTTTGTGTATTGAAAGTCAAGCTGATTGATATTTAAAAAGGTTGTGCTCACTACACGAAAAAATTTGGTATATTCTTGTCCATGAAACCGAATGAAAATTCCAAATTTCATGTCTATGCCAAGGACTGCCGTGAGATTGGGTTAGTCTATTGCGTTGTTAAATGCAGCTTTGCCAGGTATGCCTTAAACAAAATGCTATTGGTTGGTTTAAAAGGGGGTGGGGTCACTCCATAGGTCTTGTGCTTTCTGCATTTTTCATTCAAAATTACATCGACACATCAAATAATGCTGCTCGTTCCACGGCATTGCAGAGGGGCTTTAAACATATTATTTAGATTTTGTAATTGACCAAAATAACCAGATTTTTTTGATAAAGATTTCATTGTCAGAAATGATTTTAAGGATTTCTTTACTACACAAATAAAACGTTTTTTCTGGGTATTCCACAGCCTAGCTGCTGAATGTTCAGTACAGAATCGCAGAAGAATTGAGTCAGCACCTTGTGACCCAGTCTGAACAAATATAGTAAATACAAGTATACAGTGAAGTTCTGAAAGCTGGAACATATTCAGAAACAGCTTGTATCCAAGGGCAATGCTTTTAGTATAACCTTGTGTATAGTGCATAAAACCTTGTACTGTCTGAACAAACATGTAATGAAATATGGTCAGATTGGTCATCTTATCGAATCAGATTTTCAGCCTTCAACCCAAGGAACACACATCCTTTAATGCACTGCAAGCTGTTTTTAAGAAAAGAGTCTGTTGAATGTATGCATGTAAATGTAAGTTTTGGTGCTGGGGGGTCACCAATAGCATGTCTGTATACTTGAGTTATTCAGTTTTAGCGTAGTACTGCTCTGTATGAACCTAGAACATGAATACGACTTTGAGGATGAAGTCAAATGCCTTTCATGACCGCATTCACGAACCTGATGTTAAGATGTAAAGGACCCATTAGGACCAGCTCCTAATGCAAATTCCTTTCTCAGTCATTTAAAAGCTTCATAAAGACAGATGGTCATGTAGTCTGGGATTTATCTGCTATATAATGAAAATGATTACAGCTAAACTCAAGATTTACAAATGTAATACCCAAATAAACCAGAATTTACATACTGCTACACTGTAAAAAACAACTTTTTTTTTTTTACGTTCAATTAAATTGGATCTATAAGTCACTTGTTAGTCAAATTACATTAAACAGACTTTATATTTATAAGTCAAATTATATTTAGCGGACATACAAAATGAAGTTGAAATTGGTTAAACTTGTTAGTTATAAGAAATGCAACTAGATTTTTAAGTCAGTTTAATATAATTAAAATTTACTTTAATTGATTTTTTACTTAGATGAAGGGATGTAACGATTCACCATGAGACCGGTTGAAGAGCGAGTATAATAAGTGGTGGAGGCAGAGGGGTGTCCAAGGTGGCACTGAACACCCCCTGACATCCAATTGCGTCACCCTAAAATTTCATGCAGAGGCGCAAGAATCTGCAGCCGCCTGTCAACCGCAATGCATTCTGGTTAGAAAATTTGTCCAACTTTTATCAGCACTGCATCCGCGTAACAACCACATGTGGCAAACTAGGTCAGTCGCGGCAGTTACGCAAAATCTCATTGGCTAGAATGTTCACGTGTATATTAAGTGTGACATGTGTTGCGTGTTTTTTGTGACACACTCTGTTGCGATTATACTCACACAAATAGTATTTTTATATTATCTTTTATGTTTATTGTATGGATATTTGGATAAAAGTGTCTACTAAATGACTAAATCTCAATTTAAATGTAAAAGTCTGATGTAGGTTCAGCGCCCAACAATAAGCATGAAGTCTTCGACCTGAAGGCCATCCCGTAACTCTTCCACCCGCCTGCAATCGGTAGATCTCGCCTAGCGGTCTATGGGTCAACTTGAACAAGCCTTTTATTTTGACGTTCGGCGGCAGTGCTTGTACAATGGTAGTCAAAAGAACTGTTTATTTTTCTACATTCTTAAAAATTTCTTCTTTTGTCTTCAACAGAACAAAGAAATGTATAAAGCACTTATTCTACTATGTAAGTGTTTAAATCAACTATGGCCAATTTGATCCAAAAACATTGCAACTGTGGGATGTTGTGCATGTATCCTAGAGTTTGGAGGAATCAGAGGAGAGATTTTTATCATCTCCATACTGATTTACAAGATCAATATCTCTCCTTCTCTTCCACATGTTCTCTCAGATATAAGTATATCATTTATTCACTCAATTTGTTTGTCATTCTTTACCCTCGTTCTTCTCGTTGTACCCTAAAAAGTTTCAGCAATTGCCGTTTGAGACTAGAGAGTTCAGTACAAACGCTGTTGTCACTTATCTTTATTGTTGTCTCCATGCACACAGTATGTTGCCTTTCTTATAGTTTTGACATTTAATGTGTCTCTCTCTGTACAGTATGTGCGTGTCTAACATTTTGTTCTGACATAATTCCATTTTGCTGAAATTTGGTTGCTCTAACCAAGCAGGAGAAACATACTCATTACATTCTAATGATGTCAGTGTGGTCTGCAGGCGTGTCAAGGTATTGTTTAAATAGCCCTATGCTGCTGGTCCACTATGTCAGCTTTGTGAGCTCATTTCAGACAACCTTGTGCTTGTGTGTGTGCGTGTGTAGAACAGGCCTAGAGTTGTAATAAATAGGCTTCTGTAATGACTAACATCCATGTTCTGCTTAGCTCATATGAGGCTGTTGGCATGGGCAGCATGTGTCACAGGTCTGAGGGCCACGTCACTACCCAGGGGCCCCCGCAGTGCCATTTAAGGGCCTGCCAGCGTTATGCCGCAGATCCCAGATCAGGGAATCAAGTGTCAACCATGCTTCACGCTGGGCGGCAAAGTTATAACGACACAATGTGGTTCCTTTTCACCCCCAAGCTCTCTTTGCTTCAGCGTCTTATTATTTCTCTGTGGAATGAGAGAGAGAGAGAGAGAGAGAGGTAGTGGGAGAGAGACAAGCAACAACTTCGGCCTTGTTAATGCTTGCTTGTTAGAGCCTAGACTGGCTTCTAATAGCCTGGTACCAAACTTTCAGTATTCTTTTGTAATTGGCAGGTAGCACAGCAAGCCTGACAAATGAGTGTCAGCTATCAGCCATTCCTAGAGTACACATGCCAGGCAAGTGGGGAAATCAAAATAATTTAAATAAATAAGGCCCGGAATGCCAGGATTGCACAGTAAGGAAGAGAGAGAGAGAAGGTGTGCGAGAGGGTTCAAGTGATAGAAATGGAGGTGATGGAGATGTGAAGAGAGAGAGCGAACGAGAGAGAGAGAGTAATGTCAAGTTAGAATGTAGAGCTTGTAAGCCTGGAACAATTATTTGTGTAAAAACACACACATATGAGTAGAAATGTTGAGAATGAGATAGGCCAGATATAGGACATGCTGCTATTTAGAAAGGAGGGTGCAAAAGTCTGAGATCCCATTCAAATGACTCATTTCCAAATTCAAAAAAAAAATTAAGACCACTATGGCCACTTATCAGGCTCCCCGTGACCCGAGATAGTTCGGATAAGCGGTAGAAAATGGAATGGAATGGAATGGCCACTTATAGAAGTAATGTTAAGTCTTCCAAAAGTTATTTTAAACCCAGCATTGGGTCAAGCAGGGAACCCAATCAATGAGGTAAATTAACGTGGAAAATGTTTAGATTTGACCCAAAAATTAGTTAAAACAACCCGTTTTGGGTTAAAACAACCTAGCAGCAGTTAATTTACAACATAGTGATATAAGTTCATCCTTTTTGACCCAATGAAAATAACCCTGCGTTTATTTAGCCATTTATAAAAATTGGCAATTGGTGTGAAAAGACCACCTTGTATTTTTTTTTATTCCTTACAAGATGCTTTTCACAGGCACAATTTCATAGATTTCATGCCACTTCATGCATAAAATAGGAACAAGCAAATTTTCTAAATTTAAAACTTTTTCTTCAAATTGTCCTACTGATAATACAATTTGTAATAAAAAAAAATGCTGAACTGGTGGTTTCACCATTTTTGACCCCACTACACATACAGCCGCGGAATATATTAAGAGTTCATTCCGAATTCTCTTTAAGCATCATTTATTGATGTATTGTGGCCATTCCAGTCCAGTGTATTTTGAATTTCAACAAAATCAAATGAGTGACTAAAGTCACCCAGCAGCAAAATGTCAAGGACTGACAGCATGACAACACACATTAAAACTGTGATATCAAATAATTACAAAAATAGATCTTTTATAACATTTCCTCACTATATATTCAAATATTTGTGTTATTTTGACCGGCTTCTTTAGTTTTCATTTTCAGAGTATCAATGCAAAAATGTTTGCATAAAAAATCTTTGTTTTTGAAATTTAAAAGAAATACTGTTAGTAGTTCACAGAATAAAATAAAATTTATCATTTTACCTAAACGCATATCTATAGAGTGAAAATGGTCTTTGAAATGGTCTCTTCAGTTTTTCCATGCTGTATACATGTGACATGTAAACTCTTAACCCCTAACTACACACAAACACAATCTTCTCTGTTATCTAAAATAAATGTGGTTTTTAGATGCTTCACCTCAACACCTCTGTTTGCTGCACCGCCAGACAGTAAACACCACATCATGCATTCCGCACACATCATAAAACCGTGAGCAGAGGGCAAAAGATCAGCAGCTCAACAGCCTCAAGAGTCTGGCCTGAATTCTGGAGCTGCATGTCTTTCTGTTGGCGCGGTAATAGCCAACAAGCTGAACATGAGCAGGTGCGTTTGCTGACATAAAGCATACGTCAGCAAAGAGCGGTCTGCACCTGTCCTCCGCTCTGAGCCCGAACCTACAGATGCGACAAGGAAACAGATGTTGATATTGAGGATGAGGAGTTTAAGGAAGTGGGAAAAACAGGAGAATTGAGGAAATATTGACATTGGGGAGAAAGAGGGTGAGGTTAAGGTAAGATGGATTTTAGTTGGATGGAGGTGTGAGTGTCAGTCTGACAGCCTATAGTGTGGTGACAGAGAGGAGGTGTGTTATGTGTTAATAACAGTGTGTTGTTGTCCCAGTGACAGCAGCTAAAGCTACACCCACAGCATCCGTGTCATAGCTCACAATTGCAGGATGCTTGATACCTGACAACCACAAATCTAACCATTCCTCTCTCATTCTCGTTCCCCTCGACATCTCCTGGCATCGCAGCTAATTCTGTCCCAAAGGACCTTTGCCTGGCGACTGGAGCGGCCTGGGTTTTTCACAACAGGATTTAATATACTCCCTCAAGACTAAAAGACAGAAATTAGGATTGTATGTGGCATATCTTCCCTGAGCTTTTTCCCAGGCCTCCTCTCAAAAATGTATGAAACAAGTTCTCACATATACATCTGCGGTGCAGAACAATGGGAGAAATCTAATGCCTGCCTCACACCCACACACAATTTCAAGTGCATACACACACTCACAATTAAATATTAAATGGCCCTCGAAAACCATTTCCCAGCTCTTGTTTTTGCATGCATTTGTTGGCTTTCCACTTGAACACATTCCCAAGCCGAAGCTTGCTATAATTTCCATCAATATTCAAACACCACAGTGGCCTGTCAAGAGGGACCCAGCATGCACAGCATCCCTTAGGACGACTCATCCCTTTCCCCTCTCCTCCCTGCTGTAATTAAGTCCCTGATTGGTTGGGACCGGATCGGTGTCTCACACGTAACCTCAAAACCCTTTCAGTTTTCTTTTTGCTTCTCGATTATGACACAATTCCTTATTTAAGGGTCACCTGAAGCTCGGCAGTGCTGTTTATTGCTTATTGTAATTGGGAAACTTTTACTGAGTAGGACGTTATGGGTATGTAGCATAAATTCATTTTCTTGCTTTCTGTGTTATGGCTGGATGTCGGCGCAACTATGCATGCAAATCATATTGTCGAGACTCCAGAGGGCGTGTGAAAGCATGTTGACCATAATTCTTTTTTTCGCAGGATGGGCTGTGGAGACTGTCTAGGCAGAATTTTTAATTCTTATCTCAATCGCGATACGTCTCTATGGGATGCCTTCTGCTGTATTCGGAACGCAACCGCCTGAAGTGATAAAGAATAAGATAAATTATGAGACAGGTGCTAAAGTGCAAGCTCCCTGAAGGGAAACCTGGAAAGGTTTGAAAAGTAAAAAAATCAGATGGATGTAGACACAAAGATAACAAATACAAAGAAAGTATCATTTTTCTGTAAAGAGCAAAACTTTATTGGTCATACTGTACAAAAAGGCCTAAAACTTGCCATTGGTTCGGCCAACATTGCTCTTGTTACCAATCCAGCGAGCAATGTTTTGATTTCTAGGAAAATCCAAGGTTCCTCATAGTGATCTCCTATTTTATCTTAATATGCTATCATAATTAATGTTTCAGCATCCAAATTTTACACATCCGCTAAATAAAATAATACTAAATCCACATAACCTGACCATTAGTCAAAGACAGGGAATCACATCTTGCCTGTATCTTTGATAAATATAGCAGAAGCCCCTAATTGACTTGTTTTTGTTGAAAGTTGCATCTCTTCTGAATGCATCAGTTAGGAGAATGGACAAAAAGCATTATTTGTAATAAAAATAATGTCCTCTAACACTTAAGCCACTATACTAGCTCATCCTCATTCTCTTTTCACTCTCTACTGGATTAAGAGATTATCAGAAAAATGACGAACAAAGCATAATTTTATCAGTTTATTCAGTCAGTTCTGAGGTTTTCTCACATTAATCTGTTTTCGCACATGCTCTCACCTCGCTAAACATGCACACGAATGAAACCCTTCTCCTGGACTCTGCAAGCATTCATTATTCCTTTAAACTCCTGTACTTGTGTTGAAAGCAAATCCACGGTCTTTGTGATTCTGCTAAATAGAGATTTGTGTCAGCGGAGCCGTGTGCTTTTACAAAGCTTGATGGATGGGATTAGAGACAATTGCACTTGTTGCATTTTATCTGCAGGTTTCTCCATTATCAAAGAGACCCCTTACAGAAAACTCTGGGTGCCTGTGGTGATGCCTTTGTGTTTACTAACCCCAATCATCCTGTTGTACCTCTGGAGGTATCTGTTTGGCCTGCCAGGTTACAGAAACCTGTGAAATTCCCATGGCTGCGAGTTCAAGGCTTAGATGATGAGATACGGTATGCATGCCCTGGTTTCTTAAATGGACCGCATGCACTAAAATGATTCTAGCGTCATATACAGAACTGTATTTCTCTTAACAGTGAAAGTAAATGGGGACTCGAAACAACATTGTATGGGAAAAATTAACCGTTTTATGTTTGGCACAAGACAAAGTCAAGGAACGTGGAATAACAAACAATGATGAGGAAACGTCGAATCACCTCTTTTAAGGCTTATTCATATGGGCTACATATGCAATAAGCTTATATTTGTTTGAATGATAATTTTATGATGCTTAACATGCTTCATGTATTGCTTGTAGAATTCATTCAACCATTAGTGAGATGGATCTGTGTCCTACTTTTTACACTATATAGCTGCAGTCGCGAGCAGATTAAGAGCATCACGTCGCACCGTATGTGGAATTTTTTTATACGTGCCCTGTCATCACATATTTCATGTGAGCTGCACTTTATCTAAGAGTTTGGGGAGCCGAGCATCTGGCTTTGTTAGCAGTATGAGGTTTATGCTGACAATGTTTTTAGCACTCTGAAAGGGTCTCGTTCACACACGGTCCTGCTGAGTGGATGACACACGTATGCCTGTTCCGCATTTCAGATAATGAGGAATGGTTCAAATGACCAGATGTGTGTTTGTTTACGATTGTAAGAGAGATTGGGGGATAAAACTGTACAAATGTATACTTTCGAAATGAAGATAAATCTTTGTCAAAGCACATCACTGGAGTTTTAGGATTGCATGTGCATGCAAACACATCTATTCATAGGGTATTCCGCCTGTGATGCTGGGATAGTCTCCAGCCCTCCCGTGACCTTGCAGAAGACAGGCAGGTTTGGAATATGGATGTGTATGCAAACTAGTAAAACAAGGCAATGCAAATCATTGGTGAATTTTGAACGGGAGAATTTCACCCGTAGCATATCATTTTTTTGGGGGGGATAGACTGAAGAGTTCAGATGCAAAAGCCACCTCCATAAAATATTAGATGGCGATGTTGAATAAATGTTCTCCACACCTAGTAAACAGTACGTTACTCAAATATTTTTTCCTTAAAAACTTGCTGAATACCATACTCTGCCCGGTCGCATCTGAACTCTTCAAGTAAACGAACAGGTGCTGTTAGTATTGGGAAGAGATTCTATAAGAGTGGCCTTACTGGAACTTTTGAGAATGTATAACTTTCTTTCATTTAAGTTTCTGAGCATTCCTCGCAAATAACCCCATGTGCTAAAAAATGATGTTCAAGAATCAATAGACCACATGGCCCTGTGATCTGGCCATTCTAATATCTCCCTCCAATCTCCACTGGTTGCATCAAATTTTATGGAGAAGGTCGATTGCAGTAGATGTATGAGGGTGAGGATTGGCACCTGGGAAAGAGGCAACCACAAATGAGGCACTTTGAAGTGAGGCGTTTGATGCTTCAGACTGAGAATGGAGGGCAACAGTGGGGAAAAAACAACCATCATGTGGACTTTGAATTCCCACTTCAAAACTTGAAATATTGCACAGAGCGAGATGATTACATGTCTCATCTTTGGTTTAACTTCACAAAAGTATAACTTTTTTAGACTTTTAAGTGCTGGCACAAGAAAGTAATTGAATTTAGAGAAGACGCGGTATAGGGAGAGTCGGTAATGCAAACGAATTAATCAAACGCTGTTTTGTCACAGTTCACATGAACTTTAAACACAAATGTATGAAAACAGCAACCAAGTTAATGGCATCATTTACCAGCCATTCATCTTGGCTTCTTTATCGTGGTGTTAAGAATCCATCTGAGGCTTTGATTAATCTTCGCAGTCAAAGATTACTTCACGTTTCAAATGTGTAGCGCACAGTTTTGAAACCACCCACTCCAAATTCCTTTCAGTTTGTCAAGGCCATATTTTTGTTTCGGTTTTGTGCCTATATATCAGAAAAAGTTGCATTGTGAAGAGCAGATAGAAGTACTTAGACAGTTTACAGGTTTACTCTCCCTCTCTCTCTTCGTCATTAGCCTCTATTTCCTCCAGGTTTTTGATAATGAATTCTCTTAGTGGATGTTCTCCTGTGGACACTCCAGAGTTGGTGTTGCCTTTTGAAAGTCTACACTTTACTTTCGGAGTATTTTCCTCTCTGTACATTATGGTGAAAGATTCGCTTAAACCCCATTACAGGAGTGGATATCTGTTGATTTAATGGAAATATTTTGAAAATTACAATCCTTTGCTAGTGTGAACTTTTGATATGTAAGACTGTTTTGCAGGCTATCAATCATGCAAGGATATGTCAAATAATCCATAGAAAGACTGAATGTACACTCAACTAGGTCCAACAGTCAGACTATATGGAGAATGAAAACTTGAAAGAAATCAGCTTACTGTTTTGACACAAACATATCAATCAAGTGAAAGCAACTGTTGTAATTTTCCAAAGAATCTGACAAGTCGATTTTCTTGAGCTGTGCAGTTCAGAAGATTAATTCAGGTTCTCTTCTTGGCCAAAATGTGGTTCCATTTCAGACATGAGAAAGTTTCAGATTGCTCAATGCTCTGTGGGTCATTTTCAGGTCCTCCATAGTAGACCAAAACGGAATATGAGTGCTTTTATTGTGTTCTGTGTTTACCTGTCTGAAATACAATTTATTTCCATCCTTTTACATAATCAAAGTAATCACTTCTACAAATAATCACTTCTCTCTTCATTTGCAACTCAATAGCTATCGCTGCAAAGGTTCAAGGACACATCAAAACCTGTGAGACATTTGGTCTGAAGAAAACTTTCTTCACTTCCTGAATACACCTGATACTACCGGCTCTGTTTAAAAGCCCTGATGTCTTTATCTATTCTACATCTCTCTCTCTCTCACTCCTTTCACTTCTAACTTCAAATCAACCCCTTGCATTTTAAATGCACCTGTTTTTTTTCTTCTGCATGGCCCCAGCTTCAAAGCACGAGGACCTGTGTAGCCTAGGCGACCGGCTGTGGTTGTTAACGTCGAGACGTGAAAGAACAATGGGCGCCTGGGCACGTCTTTAATGCCCTGCGCTCATGAGGCTCATTCAGTTCCTTTTCAAAATCGTCAAGCGCATTGTTCACTCTCTTTTATACATTTTTCTTCTCTTGCAGACACATCCTGGGGTCTTAACCTCTAGGAGAGCAAGGAGACAAGGCAGTCACCGTCAGATAAAGGAGGGGAGTCGTGGCGTGCAGTACGGGATTTACGTGGCATTCTCGACAGTCAAAGCTATCTCCTCTGTGCAGATTCAAAACATTGCTGCTTCTCTGCAATGTGGAATGAGAGTTGAATGATTTTGGGAAGCCAAAATTCAGTACCATACACAAATGCGCTTTTCACTTGAGCACTCGTGTAAACCAGTACCTGAATTTCAATGTTTGTTTTTTTTTACTTTTCTTTCCTTTAGCGGGGAAATTGCAAATCGTGTGATCAGATTTACAAACAAAAAATTAAGGAAACATAATGATGCCGATTACCTTCAAACTTTTTCCGTCTCCTCCATCTCTCTCTTTGCAGTCATACTGTGGGGAAATCCAAATTCTCTTCAGTCATGTGAATTCTCTTTGTGTTGCTTCTTTCTCTTCTAGACAGAGGGATGATTGTTAACAAGCAAGGCGGGACGAGAGCCGTTAGGGAACGACGCCAGGCCGGTGACGCGAGTGATAATGAGTGTCAGCTGCGCGTTGCACCGGTCCCGCATCTCTCACGGAGGAGATCGGAAGCATAAAAGGAGTATCGTCAGGAGTTTATGACGAGAGAGGACCAGGCCTGGACACTGATTTGTTTAGTTTATTTATGTTTGGGGAGCCGGCATTTAAAGTTGTTAAGTGTTCGCCAGTCCCCTCCTCCTTCCTTCCCAACTCTGAATTGTGTTACACCTAACAAGCATGCCGAAACATCACATTAACAGGTGGGCCTTACGCAAAAATGTTTGGTTTCTGATTATATTAGGACATAAGGCATACAACTCTAATAGGACTTTATAGTAGATTTGCAAATTAGTTTTCATAAGATGTCAAATTGTGTGGAAATGTCATGACTAATGTAACAGCACTCGGCCATTTAATCAACAGAAATGCTCAAGTCAGGTTCAGTGTGCTCTCTTAATATTTGATTATAGCACAAGCCGTAGTGATTGCTAATTCATCACTGTGCAGGGCCATCGCTGGGGTCTTATAAAAACTTAATCCGGGGCCTGTGGATTTAAGCAAAAACCATTCCACAAAATATTGATTTATTTTGGCGAAATTTGGCGAAAACGCAGCATTCTTACAGTAAGTTACTGTGATTTCAGTGTCAAATCTACAATAACCTGTTAAGAATAAAAATTTTACTTTAACAACTGCTAAATATAATTTCCTGGCTGTCCTTCTGAAAACTCGGATGTCCAAATTTGCTGTTTTTCAGAAAGTGTAAAACACTGTGATGTCAAAGCTGAAAAGCATTTTTTAAATGCTTTCTATTGGTTAGATATTTGCAAAACCCAGTGACAAACATTGTTACTAATTATAATGATTTACGAAATATTGACAAGGTTTCAGACGGACAGAAGTGATTTGTTTTATTATATTTGTTAATTTTTATGTTTGAGATTGAATTGATCTATCCACTCTCTTACACTGAATCACCATCACCCTCTTTTAATACGTGGCTGCCATTGTGATGACAAAAACCTCATCTCTTGAACATCATTAATGGAATTGTTTTTTTTCAAACGCTACGTTTTATGGATCACAGCGCCAGGTGAAATTAAAATGCGAGTGATTTTACATGCAGCCTCATGCAGATACTCTCTTCCTCTCTCCACCCATCCTGGTAATTATGGTTTCAAGTGGCCACACATACAGACAAGACCTATGCTTTTCTATTCCAATGGGTAATAAGTAGACCTCTGTTGCCATGGAAACAGTGGAGTCCAAAAACACATCCAGACCCCATAGGAAAAGGTTTTTGTCGGCTGTAAACACACAAGACATGAAACACCCATCCTCTCACATTCTCATGTCCATTTACAGGCCCAGATGGCCGAGAAGATATGCTGGGGAACATCTGTTGATGTTTAATATTAGATTATGTGTTTCTAGAGGAAGGGAGATAACCGTGAACATTACCAACAACATTTTTTTTAATCTTATAGGACTACATGTAAAAATACCATATCACTGAACACATAGGGAATCAGAATTGTTTTAATTTAATAATGTATTACTAAAATGACATAGTATAAATACATGTAAAAATGTAACAGTTTCAGCCAAAATATAGTTTGAAAGGTTAGGGATTTTTTTTTTTGCTGAGGTTGTGTCAATGATATATATATTATTAAATATTGATTTGGTTGTGTGTTTGGAGCATGTATGGCGAATGTAAAGTGTTCCAAGTTCATGTTTGAATTGTCAGCGTACCAGCATGTCAGGGATGATGCTGGAACTAAACGTGGGGTGTATACTGACAGGTTATGTTTTTATTTATGGATCTAATAATACAGCCTAAAACGCACAGAAAAAGGATGTATAAAAGATAAAAGTCAAGGCACGAATACAGATTGGAAATTTGCTACATATCTCTTCAACCTCCTTTCTGCACCCCAACAGACCCTCATGTTTCAGACGAGGTGTCAGTCTTGCACCTTTACACTTCTGTCATGTATTCACTCCCTTCTCTCACTAGTTACTCACGAAAGGCGAGATGATTTTTTTCACCTCTTCAATTCAAAGCCATTCTTGTCTCTGTCTTCATAGATGCTTTTCCAAAGCATCTATGCTGGTTAGAATCATGTGCCACGAAACCTATAGATTGGCAGAGAGAATGAAAACAGAATTCTCGCTTCTTTCCTTTTAATGTTATCTTCCTTGCATTGCTTGAACTCAGGGTTAAATGCTGGTGGCCCACGTGCAGATCTTTGCTAGTAATGGGAATTTCAAAAATTTAATGAGGACTCGAAGGTCACGCAGACAGTTCTGAAAATCAAACAGGAAAGAATATATCTGCCAAGATAGAAAGACAAATATATAAATAAATAAATAAATATGGAAAAAAGTGCCAGCGGGTTATAAATCTATCCATCACTTGGTCTTGATGACAGTAATCTGAAAATCTTAAGCCTACAGACAGGTGTTATCCGTCAGGACAGATATCATACTAAATTACAGTGCCGAAAAAAGGGAAAAGTCTTTTCTGATGGAATCGATAATCTGTTCACCAAGTATCATCTTATGTGTGAATCCCACAACTGTTTGTTTCAATCCTTTCAGAATCAGTCTCATAGGATTGCATGCTAAATAACTTCAGGTTGTCCACTTTGATCGCTGTGAAATGCTGTCTACAACAGGCTAAACTTGTTGACTTGTACCATGCAAGTCCAATTTTTTAGGTTTTACCAAATTCTATCAAGCTAAATTGTTGGCATTCTAGTATTATGTTTACTAAAATCGCCCAATTGACTCTACACCTCTGTACCGGTATTGTAGCAAATCTTTTGTAAACTCCCCCAGTTCTTTAAAAGTACTTTACCCCAATTGCTGTTTTGAGATCACTTCACAGGTTTTCAATGGGATTTTAGATTTCAATGGAGAATTTAGACCCGGCTTATTGCTGGTCACTTAACTCTGGTGATTTTTGTAGTGGTTTAAGGGTAACTGTCCTCATGAAAGACCCACGGATCCTGCTTTCTGATAGTTTTTATGCTGCTCCAGACACTTTTGAGCGCTCCTATAATTTAATCATGCAAGTGCACGTTGAAGCACTCAGTGCCAACGGCAACAAAGCAGCCTCAAAACATCACAAAACTCTCAATTTTTAACCTTCGGGAAGGTGTTATTTTCTTTGAAGGCTTTATTTTGCTTTTTGTGAACACACAGATGCTTTACTTTATCAAAAGGTGCAGTTTGGAATTATTTGTCAAACATAACATATTCCTCTAAAGATTTTGGGATGTAAGGCTGTATTTTGGTGAGGCACTATTATGTCTTTTCTATCAGAATAGATAGCCAATATAAATATGTGCCCGTTGATCAAGTTGCATAACAGCCACTTGCAGCCACATCATCATACATCATCATGTTTGTTACAAAAAGATACATCAAGGTGTCTGGAGACCGACCTACATCCAGATTCCACCAAGTCTTAAATGGACAGATTTCTTTGTTCCATCAAACGTAGAGAAATATATTTGGAAGAATGCTTGTAACCAAACAGTTCTTGGTCAACAATTACTCCCATAGTAGGAGAAAATATAATAGTAGTCAAAAGTGCCCGAGAACTGTTTGCTTTCCTACATTCTTCAAAACACCTTCCTTTGTGTTCAACAGAAAAAATACATTTATAAACCTATTTTCATAGTATGGAAGTCAATCGTGATCAAGAAGTGTTTGGTTGCAAGGATTCTTCCAAATATCTTTCTCTGTGTTCATCACAACAAAGACATTTATACATTTATAGATTTGGAGCAACTAGAGTGTGAGTAATTGAAGACAGAATTTACATTTTGGGGATAAACTGTTCCTTTAAGTAGATTCACTTTACAGTTCTCAATGGTTTGTACTATGTAAGGACTATGTACAAGGACTGGTACCATGTTCTTAAATATCTCAAATAGACTTCAAAAGAGAACTGACAAACACTGTTGAGCATTTTTATCATCAAAGCAATCCACTGAAGACGGACATGACAATAGCTCTGTTCATAACAGGAAACACATAATGTATTTGAATATTACATCTATTTTATCCATTAGGAGGAAAAATGTAAATGATTTTATGAATGCATTTGAGAGCAAAGCTTTAGTGTAATCAGTCATGAAAAGAAATGTTTAAATTAATGTCCATTACAGTATAGAAGCCAATGCATGAAGATTGGGTGGAGGTTTACCTTTGTTGTGTAACCAAACGAGTCCAATAGCTATTATTATTTACATTTTCATTGGGCGATATTGCTAAATGTATTTGTTTAATAAATGTAATTATCCTTTCATTTACACATACATATACATTCAACATGCACAAACACAGCGATGATTATAATTAAATCCACAGTATGAGCTCATGTTGACACAGTGGAGTTAGTTCACATTGTTAGTCTTCCTTCATTTACAAAAAAAAAAGTTGCAGTCAACAGTCAAATATGCAAAACATTCATGCAATTTCAATTGGATGTTTAATTTTGGCACTGAATGTTTTTAGTATTCTCCTTAAAGTGACATGAAACATTGCATCATTTACTCACCCTCATGTCATTCCAAACCTTTATGACTTTTCTCTTTTGCAGAACACAGAAGATATTTTGACGAAAAATACTTAACAACATAAGTGTGAATAAATAATGACAGAATTTCTATTTGTGATTGAACTAATCTAAGTATCAATGTCCAGATTCTGAATTGGGTCGTTCAGGTCAAAAATCACGGTAATACCACTTAAGTCCATGTTTGTTTTTTAAGGATATCTTCAATAATTTTGTTTTGTGGTCATCGCTTAAGTCCTGAAAAAATCTTTCCTTTTGTTTTTTATTAATTATTGACATTTTTCTAATCTTGCCGTGCATGACTGCAATTGATGTGCATGCATTTAATTTGTTTATTTACTCTCTGTATTAGAAATGATTTGTTACTCATCTTTTCTCTTCAGAGATTTAGGATAACCATTTCTCCACTGAATCGCAAACCTCGTACATATGCGTTTTAAACGTTTTCCTTATTTGCCACTTTACCTTCTGTCCGTCTGTAATCTCTCCTCATCCTCTGTACTTTAATGGCCCTCAGCCTGAATGCAAGTATGGTGCACTGTGCACAGGAGAATTAGCTGGATGCTAAATTACATTATCAGAAGCAGGTTTTCGCCTGCGAGCCATGTTAGCTCGTGCTGGCTGGGGTGTAATCTATCCATTAGCACATGTTCCCTACATCAGTCCTGAGCTATTAATCACCCAACCAACCTGGACCACTGTCCACTGAAGCGCAGACAATCAGATGGCTCCTGTCACTGGTGCATTTCCTTTTTCTTATTTGTGCCCTGCAGGAATATTTGCTTTTTTATTACCTCAACATGCCTGTCCAATACAGCACATGCATTTTAATGCAGGTTGTTTTCTTAAGGAAAAATGTCCAAGATCACAAAATCATAACAGTGTAGCTGTTGTTCTGTCGACGTTTATTGTTGTTCTGATTTCTTTAACTGATCAACATCTAGCTTTCCTGTAGCTCAGTGGTAAGAGTATTGCGTTAACAACGCAAGGTTGTGGGTTTGATCCCAGAGGATTGCAAATATCTATGTAAAATGTATAGGATAAAGCAATGTATGTCGCTTTGGATAAAAGCGTCTGCCAAATGCCTACATGTCAATGTAATGTAAATGTCAACAATGCATTACCTCTAAAGACTAGGGGAGAAGTTCTGTTCAGTACAGAATTATATTATATATATACACATAATAGAAACGAATATGTCCTAGTTACCTGTATTCTCCTGCTAGATATGACATGACAAGCAGCGTTGATATCTAGCGCATGACTGATTTGAAGGCAAATGCATACATCTCCCAGCTGAAATGTTGAGAACTTTCCAATCTTCTCAGTTTCATGACGTGTAAAAAATAAATAGATGATTTTTTTTATGAGTTTTATCAGTGATTAAGTGTGATATTACACACATCAATAATCTAATAAAAATCTGTATGAAAAAGCTCTCATGGTAATACCGAAAACACAATACGAATCGTATTTCTATTTTCTTCTTTAAAATCCAATAATCACCTCGATGCGGCAGCAAGAACTCCATGGGGCTGTCAATAATTTCTTGGCGAGACATTTTTTTATCATGTCCAACTAACAGCATCTTCAAGAAACATCAAACTCATGCTTGTAATCTAATGAACTCCAGTTCTGGTCACATTCCAATTATAGCTCGCTGGTCGTATTCCCTCCGACTGTGATGGCACAAGTTATGTTCAACGGCAGCCGTGCACGCTTCTATCTCCAGCACTGAGAGCGGGGTTGTTTAACAGAGCCGTTTTCTTTGTGTTTGACTTTGTTCGGCATCTGAGGAGCAATTTCCAGAAGCGGTGGGAGCCCATCGCAACACCACAGGAGCTGAGAAGAGTCACTTTGCCTGCTCTAAAGTGACAGGTTTCAAACGTTCATAAAGGCAGGCCTTGGCCTGGTGGAGACCTCACCAGAATTTTTTCGATCTCTAGTGTTCGTTTTTTGAGAGGATGTGGGTTGACCCATTGAGCCGTTGCCAACAGCGGTACCTAACACCTGGAACCTCTGCTGATATCTGCAGGACAACCAAAATGAAAACAGCTCATAAAACTCAGCTTGATGGAAAAGCATTTTGGTTGGCCTGTGGTTAAAAGCTTTGGTTCAACAAGTAACTGTGTGCTAAGGAACCATAGATGGAGAAGAATGGACGGACAGGATTAATAGTCTTTACGCTTAAGAACTTAAAGCACCTGCACGGTTTTAAATGAGAGCCAACGACTTGCTCAAGGTCCTTAAAACTATTTACTTGGCAATATACCATTGAGTATTTATGGTCTGTCATTCAGTGGAAGCTCCATTGCAGCGCTGATAATTCATCTTTAAGGTGAAATTACATTTGGGCTGTCAGACCGGCCCATTTGAAAAGCCCTAACCAAATCAAGTCTACCAGGCAGGCTTGCTGATGCATTAGTGCTAATTAAGTTGCCAGTGACAAAGCTTTGTCTAACAATGTGCTAATTTATTTCTCTAAAGAGCGTTGGTTGTTAGCATGTGATAAAAACGCAAAATGGCGAGCAGCATTTGGATGGAGATCTGTGTCTGAGCACTCTGTACTCAGATGAACTGCTATCTTTGATACTGGAGAACATTCCCCTTTCACAGACCCCAAAGTCAATTTGTTGATCAGTTGAACATCTTTAAAACCCCTTAATGTCATATTTGTTGAATTCTTGAGGTTTAGGGGGAAGTAAATATACATCGGAAGTGCACTCTCATATGTGAATATGTCTTGGCAGGATAACATAAACTTGTTCCCCGAGAACAATTAATATTCATAACCTTTATTTTTTCACTCCCACGTCCGGTTGAATTGGGTTGAGCGATGTAACCAAGCTTACTGTTTGCATACGCCAGGAGAGTGGGGTCATTCAGATATGTGTGTGTGTTGAGGGATGTGAGGGCAGTTCAAGGGAAAATCCACCATTTTAAAGACAGCATTGAAATTCTGTATTGATTTGTTTTGTTCTTTCCATTTTTATTCAAAAATTAAATACAGTTTCCTCTTTTGTATCTTGGAATTCGCTTTCCGTTTTCACTAAGTGTTCTCTCCAGTGTGGTCTTCGCTATCAATAGACTGTGATTTATGATGTATTCAACAAATAATAATATAACTTCATTTACGCGAGCTTGTCGTCTGTCCCTCTTTACTGTTCAAGGTTTAGATTGACGTAGTTATATATATATATATATATATAAATATACATGATTTGTGGAACCAAAAATGGTTCTTCTATGGTATTGCTGTGAAGAACCTTTTAAAATCCTTTACTTTTAAGAGTGTATATATTGGTTAATAATGTGGTTGTAATGTTATGGTATTCTTACTGGCCCATTGGTGGACAGATTAACTAAGTAAACTAGAGTATAGAGCACATCCGGTCAAATAAATAAAGCTTTTTTCATATTCACCTAAGAAAACAAAATAGTTCTCTTAAGGAATGTGTGGAAGTACAGATACAGTACTTCAGACACATTTTTAAAATCATTCAGACACATCCAGCTCCAGAACTTACAAACCATTTAATTTCCACATATCCACATTGGGAATACACTCAATTCGCCATGTTGTTTCTACATTAGTCCTAAACAGACAAACTTCTCTACATCACGTGTTTCGCAATTCTGACTGGCAATTTTGGAAATATCAGTTCAAATGTTTAATAGTTTAGCTGTCGCCTAAACAATATTTAATAAATAGGTGGATGCTTTGTGCAATGATCTTATGCTAATATCAAATAAGATGGCATTAACAAATGGCACCCCTTGCGTTTATATAAGGCCTACTTTTAAGATTTTTGTAATAAGCACAATATAATTGACACAACAATAATTGAACACAAAAGTAAAGAATAGCGTGACCTCAAGACACTTCCATACATAGCCACTAGATGGAGCATACACGTCATTCATACATCGTTTGTCAGCATTAATCTGCATGTAATAAAGGTATTTGCAGACGCTGCATATTGCGGTTTTATTGTATGTAAATGTATGCATTCAATAGAGACTTCAACGTTTTTATGTATAGACATTGACTAGATCGGCCATTTGTTAAGTTTCAAGCCAATAGATTGCGTAATTGCCTATTTAAGTCTCTGTATATAGATTTTGTTATAATGTTAAAGCATATCATATAGTCGTCTCAATTTCAAGACTCTGTATTTTCTGTATTTTTCACAGACTCTCTTGATACATAAAGATAACTCACAAAATGATGCTCTGAATGAAGCAGTAACTCTGCATTTATAACAAGCATTTGCACGATGTAGAGAGCTTAGAAAGGATTCTGAAAGGAATCCCATCAGTAATTTAAAAAAATTTAAATAATGCAATTTACGCGGGTGATCCCAATGAGGTCCAAAAATCCGGAAATCCATATTTATACGGAAAAATCACATCCCCTTTTCTCCTTCGGGAGAGAAGGGTAAACGTGACGACATCTTATTCCTCTCTTGACCTCCGTGGTGCGGAGTGAGCGATTGGTTGCAATTCGCAAACTCACCACTAGATGCTGCTAAAAAATTACACACAGAACCTTTAATTATTCAACTACTGTAACCTCCAGGTTCTGCATCATGATTTCCTCACCTTATGTCTTTTAGCTCGGACAATACTAACACAACTCAAATCAAATGAGTTCTGAGTTGATTCCACAACTTTTTAAGAATAAATGTTGAGGTTATATGATTTACTAGAATACACAAACTCCAAGCCATAGAGCTCAAAGTGCCATCCAATTAGAATTTAAGAGCAATGGTGAGATTCACATTGTTACCAAGCGGATAATTCATCTTTTTATTAGTTTTTAAATATTGTACTTAACTTTCAAAGAGAACTAACTAACTTACTATCCTTGATCTTGCACAATTGGGTAATTTTGCTTGTCTTTTGCTATTGTGCGAAAGAAAAGCTTTGGGGGGAAATGAAATAAATCTTCCTGAAACCTTCCTCTACACTGTTTCTCTGTAAAAAAATCCTGTAAAAACATACAGTTAAAAAAATAAGTTTTTCACTTTAAAATGTTACTGTATTAAAAAGGAAAAGAATAGGCTATGAGTGCCCCCTTAAGGCCATAACACCACCAGTCTAAATCCAGACCCTCGTGCTTGCACTCAGAAAGAAACCGCAAATGAGAGAAAATAATTCATTAGAAACAGGAAATATCATAAGAAAAATGCAAAAATACCACAGTAAAGTCGTTGCAAGACAGAAACAGGTTTGAAAGAGAACGCAGGCGGCACAATAAGGCTCATGGGGTGAATTAACATAAACGATTCCCTTTTGTAAAAGCGGCGCTGGATTCTGAAGGCAACTCGCCTCCGTATTGTTGGGGCACCAATTAACAAGCAAAAGCCTTGCTACTAATTAGCTTTAGCATGCGGCGAGAGTTGTTGCAACACAAACATACGTTTTGAAGGGGTGAACCAAGAGTTTCGAAATGGGTTTGTGTCACTTACACATCTGGTGGCGGTCGAGCTGGAATACCCACTTTACTAGTGCATTCAACTCGTATTCATGAGAACAGTGTTGTGCTATTCCCCAAAGATGCTATTCTCTCTCCTTGTCCCCACCCCTTAACCGTGTTTAGCCCTCTCTGTTGCCTCTTCATCAGACTGTAGTGTTTGATCTCTTCTGTCCTGTACAGTGCCTGTGCGATGCAGACGGGTGCAGAGGGGAGAGGAGGGTTTAACACTGGAGAAGTGTGAAGCTGTCAGGAGAGCCCTAAGGCTGAATCGGGTGCAGCGTTCAGCAGAGGTTCCTGCCACCCCAACAACCTCCCGGTGCACCAGGCTTTCTACTCTCCTGGACTTTAGCTAATGATGTCCAAACATACCTTACAACTGCAATATCTTCCACTTTAATCCTTTGACTTCAAACTCGATTATGTCTGTCTTCGCTTTCTACGACTTTCCTTCACTTTTAGTTGGTTGATTTTGTAAGGAGTCGCGTGTTTTCTGCTTTTCACAGTGGGGTGTAAAGACCACATTGACAGTCTGAGACTTGAAAAAAAATCTTCATGGTTTACTCATCATTGTGTCATCCCAAGCCCCCACTGACATCCATTGTAGAGACACAGTACCTCTGGGACATTTCACAAAATATCTCCTTTTGTGCTCCACAGAATAAAGAGTCGAGGGCCGGTCTACGGAACACGTTTTTTGCTGCTAGACGCACCACTTTTGAATTGCTTTCAGTTTGCAGGGAGTATTCTGTGCACTGCTGATGCGCGCCGGATGCCTTGCGTTTTTGCTGCCTGCTGCGCCTCACGTTTTTGGCGGAGTGCTCTGAGCACCTGAGGTTGAAAAAAATCAACTCTGAGCAGAATAGCGGTTGACGTCATGCGCCTTTTCCCATTGTCCACTCAAGAGGCGGGTCTTCAGTTGTGGTGACAGAACTTTACAGTTGCCTGAAACATTAAAAAAAGCTCTTTTCCTGCTTTTTTCGAAAAGTCAACAAAAATGGTTTCAAACTGATAAAGTGCGTTCTGTGTGATCGCCCGCTCAGACAGGTTTTGAACAAACAATGTGTCCATACAATGGAAGTCAAAGGGGTATCAAGTTTTGCACCAACATTCTTCAAAATATCTTATGCTTGTTCTATCGGATGAAGAAAGTCATACAAGTGTTGTACTGGTTACAGGTCTGTTACAGGTTTGGAATGACATGAGGAGTGAATAAATGAAGATTTCTTTACATTTTTGGCTAAATTTTCCCTCTTTAAAAAAGCAGGACAGATTTGTGTGATTCCAGTAAAGCATACAAAAACCTTTTGAATAATTCTTAAATCATTCGTGCACAAGCATTTTCACTAGTGAACTTCTGAACCATCAATGTACATCCCATCGTTCATATGTTACTCTCCCCTCATTTGTGTTTTCATTGACTGTCTCTCTCGCAACTCTTTCATCCCTCTTTCTTAATCATTTGCATTTTCTTGTATGTACTGCCGCGGTCTTTCCCTTGACCAGCCTCAGCAGATCTAAATAAAGAGCACAGCTTAGATTCCAGCGGCCCATGATTGAGAGTGTTTTGTCAGGTGAATACATTGCTGAGTGAACGAGAATGGAGAAATGCTGATTCTGGCTTAAAAATTCCACACATTTAAATGTAAGCCTCTCTCCAGTTGGTAATGGCAGGGTAGGAGAACACTAGGATGCAAGATGGAGATGTAGACAATGTGAGAGAATAAGCATAACGACAATCAAATTCTCTTTTGTTTGCACAGAGATTTGTATTATAATGGTAATAATAGTAAAATCCAATGCCTGAACCCTCGTGCATTTCTTGCCCCGTGCATCTTTGCTTTGATGTAAAAAATAATAAGCTGGCTATAGATTGGCAGATTCTTTTATCCAAAGAAATTGACGGTGTATTTGAAGTATGCATTCCCTGGAAATCAAACTCATGACTCACTTCTTGAGCTACAGGATCACTACTGTACATGATGCCTTGTTATTTGGCCAAACATTTTTTTTTAACTGACGGCATAATTTAGTTTGCATCCGAAGCACATCTTTAATGTATTAATATTCTACCTCTATAGGTACCTCACTAGATTTTGAAACAAAGCTCATATGAATTTTTACGTACCTACCTATTATTCAATAATAACATCAGTAGGCCTATGCTTTGTATATGTGGGTCTGTGTGTGTTTTCGAAATCCATAGGCTATAGTTTGCGATTCCATTAAAGTCGAAATGCACGGGGCAGATGTATAATTTCAGCATATGGGAAGCGAGTCTGAGAGTTTCCAAGAAATGATTTTTATTCATAGGCCGTGAAAATTATTCTGCCAGAGCCTGCGGAGACTTTCAACTCAACAGCCAACATTACAAGAACAACCACATTGCCCCCTTCTGGGTTCTAGAGAGAAAACACCTACAGCTGGGGCCACGT
Source organism: Triplophysa dalaica (assembly GCF_015846415.1). Taxonomy (NCBI): domain Eukaryota; kingdom Metazoa; phylum Chordata; class Actinopteri; order Cypriniformes; family Nemacheilidae; genus Triplophysa; species Triplophysa dalaica. The sequence goes on from NC_079557.1 coordinate 9,433,004, forward strand.
ACAGAAACCTTCATGCATAGATGAAAGGTTGTAGGATAGATTTTCAACAAATAAAGGGTTATGATATATTGTTTAACAAGTGTTTTCTTAGAACACCACAAAACATCTTTTTAGTATGTGATGCCAAGTGTGCCACTAAGCCAAAGCACAAGATGGGGCATTAAAGATGCTATTAGAAACCCGTGCCAATAACTCTGACATGCTGACACGTACTGTGTTTGAAAGCAGATATTTGTTTGTATTCTTCTTTTGTTTGTAAGACAAAAACACACTACTCTCAGCGAAATCTATGACAAAAGGTTTTCTCAGATCCCTATTGCATGCTGCCATCTCGGTTCTCTGCCTGCAAGTTCGGCCATTAGCCAATGAATCTGTTTATCAGGTTTTGACATGCACGCTTTCATCACAAAGTCCTGTACGCCTATACAGAATGTGAAGCTCACGTAATGCTGCATGTTGCAGTGGCGCCGCCATCTTGGGAGGATCAAACTCCATTGCTATTAGTGTTTTGATACGCATTGAACGCACTAGCAGCCTTCCTCCCAAAATGGCCCAACATTCAACACGGCGTTACGTAGCTTCACATTCTCTATACAACACCCAAGCTTCTGGTAAAACACATCCAACATGTTAGTCTTCTTCTGGACTCAAATCCTTTCCCCCACATCACTGTCTGACTCTTAGATTTCCCTCTGGAGATCAATAATTGTGTTATTTTATTTCCATCATTTCTGTAATAAAGCGCTCAAAGAGAAGATCAAATATTCATATATTACCCACAAATCTTTTGCTGTTGTAAAATGAGATTAATATACATTCAGACTATATAATAATATTGTATTTATGCTATTTTAAGAGCGAATCAAAAGCTTTTCAGATAAACTCTAAATGGTGTGGTTAGAGAGTATAGTTCTGTATTATATTGTCATTTATATCATGGCTTTAAGACATAAGTGGCTTATTTACTTGAATAATCAATATGATGATAGTTCAAACTAGTTTGAAAGTTTTCGAAACTGAGCTCTCCCACCCAGCATGTGGCACATAAATGTAATTTAATTGTCAATCTAACTGTAAGCTCAGATAACAAATCCCCCAGTTTTGGCAATGTTCAACCAACCACAAGTCAAATCGAATAAGTAAATAAATATATATATATATATATATATATTGTAATAGATCTCAAAATTGAAAATGAATTTTTAATCTATAAAAAATGATTTGATCAATCATAAAACATTTTCAGTTTAAGTACATTCTGTTACCGAAGAATTTATGTTATTTATTAAACTTTACATGTTTAGGTCTTGTTCTTACTAAAGTGTGAGAAAACCCAAAATGTTGACTTAAAGTGATAGTTCACCCAAAAATGAAAATTCTGTCATCATTTACCGACCCTCTTATCATTTCAAACCTGTACAGCTTTCTTTCTTCTGCAGAACACAAAAAAAGATATTTTGAAGAAAGTTGGTAACAGAACAGTACCGGCACCCATTCACTTGTTGTATGGATTCAAAACCAATGCAAGTGTATAGGTGAAGGTTATCAACATTCTGAAATGACAAGAGGGTGAGTTAAGGATGACAGCAGTTTTGGGGGAACAATCACTTTAAGGGGAAAAAAGTTAAAAGCTATGTGCAGTACAGCAAAATCTTCTACTTGACATGCAACCCTAACAAGTTCTGAACGAATCTGTGCACTTCTCCAAAGTACCTGTCTTTTAGCAAGCTCCAAGCAGAGAGTTAAAAGAGACAAGACCGTTTTTCCACAAAGAGAAAAGAAAAACGCAGAAGGGGGAAGATTTCGAGTTTTCCACACAAAGTAATCAAAAAAGCACAGCTAGGACTATCTCCAAAATGGCGCAGCACATAAGGATTCGTCTGGGCACTATCGGCACAGACGCCATTCAGAATCTGCTAAGCCGCTCTCGCCACTCATGAGAGATTCCATTACAGGAGAAATGGGATAGCAACACAATTATCTCAAGTCCAATTCTCCAAGCCCCATTGTGTCTGCAAACTGAGACCTGAGCCTGGATTACTATGTGCTGGAAGGGGGTTCAACTCACCCTCCCCTGAATGCACTAAGCTTTTTCCATCAGAAAGAGGAAAGAAATAAGAGAGTGAGAGAGAGGGAGGGAAAAAACAAGAAAAAATGGCAGGGTTTGGATAGCTTGCGATTCAAAAGATTGGCCTTGGGTGGCTCAGAGCAGCAGATGCCTCAGCAGCGAAGCGGTCTCATGCCGTCTGGCGAACTTGCCCCTTAACAACAGGGAGGAGGGAAAAAGGGAAATGCAGGGTATACAGGACAACAAAAAGACAATTCAAGGCACATATGAGAGGACAATGCTAATAAGCATCCTAAAGTGCCTGTGTGCAGAATGCACGGCTGAGACTGGAGCCTGGCGCTTCTGGTTCGGAAAAGTTTACTGTAAAATGATGCAACCATCGGCTTGGTAGCACTAAAGGTGACTAAATATTTTGGTCTTCTGGGAATTCACTGTAAACAGACGGAATGAAAACATATATTAATATCAGAGTTTAAAGGGGATTCAATTCAAACAAAATTATAGTGCGTAAGGGTTTCATCGCTATAGCATCTATCCAAACTTTCTATCATCTAATAAACGTTGCAAAATTGGCTTTCGAGAATATTGCTATAGGGTCAATTGATTACTACTTTCAAAGTCCCACAAAGTCAAGAATGGCAATCTACTTTAGTCTTCAAACTATGTAAAGCAAGAAAGTTGCACTTAAATATCTGTGATACGTTGCTTGAATAAACAACATCTTCCACTGACAATAACTCTGTTCTAGTGTAAGCAAAGCTCATGAGCTTAACATTTCAAACATTAGGCATTTTACTCTTTGTACATGCACCAGAAGCATTGTTAGGGATACTATCCCCAACTCCAATGTGGTGAGAAATGTGATAACACGGTTAATTATGTCCTGGTAGATAAACCATGTGAAGGTTTTTTAAAAGACCCCGACGGAGAGCTGAAGTAAAGGGCCTTTGGTTGTCAGAACTTCAGAACGCAATCCCGGTTTGAAGCCTGTCGACGTATTTTATAAGCTTGTTAAGAGGAAATAAAAGGTGTGTGATGAAGAAAGGAGACCACACGCCCAAGCTCGGAAGCTTTTATCCGCCTTCTTTCCTCAGACAAAGGGGATTTTCAGTGGCACTAATTACACCGAGGGTAATAACAAAGGAAGTAAAAGGAAATCCCACTCTTGCCCCAGACTGAGGTTTGACTCCCAGCTTGACCTCACTATCAGAGAGGGAGGAGTTGTTTGATTAGTGATGAAGTGATTAGTGGACGACATGAAATCTTCACTTTGGGCCTTGTTTCACAAGCTTGGTTAGTGACTTTTGGGCTTTTTACATGATCAGTCATTTGCATAAGCCATTGAAGGAATACTTTAACATTTGACCATGTGCACAAACACTTTGTTAATTACAAGTCTGCCGAAAATCAGGATTGTACCTTACTTTATTTTCAGCAATAAAAAGATATAGTAAAGGAAGAGAAGACGGGCCACTCATAGAAAATTGAGTGGGAGACATCATAACATAAAAGATGCACAAGAACAGATTATGACAGATTTTGTTTACTCTAATTTAGCCAGCCCATAAAAATGTTTTGGAATGATTTAGCTAAAGCACCATAAATTATGACACAGACAGAATTTTTGTCAGATTTTATTGTCAATTTGACATATGCTTTCAAATAGATAGAAAAGCATGTTACATAGAAAGTAGCTGCAAGTAAGCATTACCAAGATTGCAGCACAGTCGGCATCCATGTCCTCTATTCACAAGATGCACATAATGAAAAATGGACAGATGCTGCAACATTACCTTTTAAATTTCAATTCAATTCGAATTTCCATAAAAACACTTTAGCTTTACATAAATAAATACTGTTTAAATACAGATAATAGTGACAGAGGTTAAAAAAAGCAACATTCGTAATATAGACAGTTTTATCTGACGCACACCCCTGTTCAGAAGTTAACTTTGGTTATAATATAAATATTTGTTTTATATTTAATCATATTAAATATTTTGTTGAATTAATTGTAATAATTACATTAAAACTGCTCACAGGTATTTATTCTTTGCGAAGGTCCACCGGAAGTTAAATTCAGAACTTTTATGTTGTTGGCGCTGAAAGCGTCTATAGTCTTTCATTTTGTTTCATCAGATCATAGTATTCAACACGCAATTAGGAAAGTATGTATATCTAATTTGAACACATTTAAGGTGTATATTAGCAACAACATTAGTAATACAGTATCACTTTCAAAATAGAAAGATGATCAATTCTGAACCATTTCAAAAATTGGGTATGTATCCGAAATCCACTTGTTAAGCCTGACATCACACGCCACCATAAATGGAAGGTCATATACAGTTTCTGGGGTTAATTTTTACAATTTATTAAAATACTACTGTAGTGTACACCATAAGTATATGTGTAATGTGAATAAAATGTGTCTCATAAAATAGTCGCCTCATTAGAAACAAGTGAAGGCTTGGACCCGGAAACAGTATTATGTCACGACTTAAAAAGCAAATACCACTGAAGCCTTTAATGAGAATATGTATCATAACAGCGTATACTGTCATTTATGTGTTGTTCATTGATGCAAATTCATTCAAGTGCATGTGCAAACTTCTTTCATTCATTATTTCTATACAAAATCAGTCGAAGTAGAATCTGAATATGTAAACATGTATCTGCAACCATTACGCAAGTTGCTCTGTAAAAACCCTTGAAATGAATTCGCTGGTAATAGTAAACAGTAGATGAGAACAAAAAAAAACTCTTACTCTGTTTCTGTCTTAGCACAAGAACGGGGAAAGCAAATTCAATTAATCTGCTTCTTCATTAGCAGGAGATACAGAGCAGGGAACACACGCAGAAGCGTGAGAAAACAGCTGTAATCACCTGAGTCGCAGCAGCATCACAATATTGTCTGCCGTTGACACTGTTGCTGTTCCCCTGTGGGGCAGTGTGCTGATGGCTGGATGGGACGCTCATCAGCACCGAATTCCAGGGGCAATCACTATATTTACACCTTCAACAGCTCGTGCTGGTCTGAACCCATTTAAAGCTACTGTAAATTACACTACTGAGAGTAAAGCAGCAGGAAGACAATGCTGAGATCATCATCTTTGAATCAATTCTGTCACATGAATCACAGTTCAGCTCAATGAAGCACATAATGTGATGTATAGTATTTCATATAAAATTGCATAATTGTTACGTTAATCTAGAGATTAATCCAGAGATTGTTTTAGAAAATGTGTGTTATTTCAAAATTGTGTTTAGCTAAGTTGCTCTGGATAAATGAACTGAGAGAACCACTGCATTTCCAACATATATCAATATTACAGGAATTCGTAACTTTTAAGAGTTTAAGTGACTTTGTACGAATTCGTACAATTTTTTTGGTACATTTTAGTACGGACAATGATTTTAGGTTTCTGCATTGACATCTTATGTCATTGACTCGCGCAAATAGTTGAATGCGCGTTTGGTGTGCACACACGATTAGGGGAGAGCCTCAGTGTTGCTTTTCTTTGTAGGTTTTTGTATGAATCACACTGTACAAATTCATATGACTAAGCCATGTTTTAAAATAGTTGCAAATTCCTGTGAGATCAGGTTGGCATTTCTTCTAACAATTTTTATTATTTATCAGAAATCTTATTTATTATTAACTGGAGAGTCCGAAAATGGCGTTTAGTACTGCAATACTCCAAAAGCATCACATGTGATATGAATTTTGAACACCAAAACAGTTTCCAAAACAGTTACAGTTGCATGCTGCATGGAAAGCACAGATATGTGCTATGACCGCTCTTCCTCAGTTCTTTAAACCTTCCACAAAGATTCACAAGTGACCCACAGGTACACAAAGGAACCCAAGAAAGGTCTCACGATGCCGTATGGCTTTAAGCAATGGCTGGACTAAAGCTGGACTTTATTTTGCTTTCTTGCGAGATGACAGACAGGTAAGGTAGAGAGTATGTGTGGAATGCATCTATAAATATATTTCAATATATACTCTGCTCTTTATTCTGGTCTTGTAGTACACATAGCCTCAGGAATCTATATATCTTCCAGGGACTCGTTCACGACCTCAGCATATATTTCAGACCACACCTCCACCTGAATTGCAGATGCTGATGCAGGGCAATGAGGAGAAAGAGAGGAATGAGTTGAGCTTTTGTTGACCTGATTGCTATCCCTCTTTGTTTATGGCTTCCTCTAATTGGACGGGACTAGCGTGGCCTACTTAACCCAGCAGAGCAATAGATTTGAAGGTCTCTAATTGGTAAAAAAGGGCTCCTCGCAGTAGCACATGGCAAATTAATCCTTGCCACTAAGAGATTGGGCAGGAACGGAGAAAAACAATGAGTTAAGAGGCAAAACTCTTTTTCTTGTTAGTTGGTCTCACCAGTAGACATTTCAAAGCATTAGAAAGTTACTTGGGAGCCATTTGCGAAATTCTGCCTTTGTTTTCTCTGCTTTCACCTTTGGCCTCACGTTTTAATTCCAGATCGATTTTTTTCCAATGAGGGGGTAGAAAAAAATAAAAATCCCCTCTAACTTTTAATGTAAGATGAGATGGAAATTACTTCTGATTTAATACCAGTAAGCACTACTGGCTAACTGCTTTGCTCTCCGAGTATCTTGGCTGTTCTGAAGTGTGGGAGGCTGGAGTGTATACTTCAACACAAGCAAACCAGAGGTTTTCCTATGATGTCACTTCCTGCAATAAGTAAGGAATAAATCACACCCCAAACTGGTTACACTTGTGCATTAACTTTTGAATAATAGAACGGACCGGAGTCAATTATTCCACTTATACCACGGACAAGGTTCCCATTTTTTTAATGGGGAAAAATGTGCACAACACATAGAAACATGCCCGACTTACAAATACATACATTTAAAGCAATATTTTGGTGCATATCTTTTAAGCATATTCAAAACATCGCACAATAACAATAATTAAATAGCAACACTTTTTGATACATGAATCTTCTCCCCAGTAAAAAATAAATATGTACATTTTTAAGGTAAATGTATCAGTCCGGTGTATTTTGAGAACAAATATCTTGTATACAATTTTGTGCCATTGTAGTTAAAGAGTCACTGTTTGCATACAACAGAATATAATAAATAAATATGAAGCAAAGTGGTTACCCTTTAATACAGATTTATTATCCATGACAAATTCCTTCTATTATGAAACAAAATATATAATGCAATATAATACATAATATAATCATTTCATTGCATCTATTTCTAAATATATGTTTCATTTCTTCATGTATTATTTAATATATTGCATATATTATTCTAACTATTATACCACTATGTATTTCCAAATCTATATTAAATTATTGAATGTATTATTGATATAAATCTATTTTCTTCAAGAATATTGTCAGTCTTTGAACTCTGAAATTGAACTGTAACATAAAAGTTATTCACTTTAAACGATGCTATATATGCCAGCCGGCAAGAGGTGTGTTCGACTGCACAGACTACACCAACATATTGCAAAAGCCATTTGAAAGCACATGGAGCAGTCTGTGCTCAAAGTAGTTTGTGACATACACGGATCGGTCTGGGAAACACCCAGTTCATAGGTCCAGTTCTCGCACCCGCGTTTGGTCGCGCGGTTTAAATGAAAGTCAGTTAAAAATGCTTTGCCCACCCCAAAAAAAGCATGCTCAGATAAACCAAACTCTGTACACTGTAGTAGGCTTTGTGAGACATCTATTTATTGATCGTATGATTTTTGTTGTCCTTAGGTTTGACCCAATGGCTTACACTGTTTACCCAATTTGTAAGTCGCTTTGGATAAAAGTGTCAGCTAAATGACTATATGTAATTGTAAACGATGGCGCATATTAGCATAGAACAAGCCTTAAAGTCTTGTTTCGGGGAAGCGAGTATTTCCGTGAACCGAACTCCCGACCACGTGTGGACGCGTGGCCTAACTCATCATTTAGAGGTCCCATGCCAAACTGACTGTTCAAAAATCTGTTTGATTGGGCATGACACCTCTGACCACGCTTACCACACCACAGGACATTGTTGAAATGTTTAATTTCACTGTTTACCATGTTATTCATTCTTTACTTGAAGCCACTGATTAGCTTGTTCAGGTGTGTTTTTTCAGAGCTTAGGCTAAACTCGACAGGAAAATGGATCTCGCAGGACCACTGCTATAACCTCTCTGTTGTCTTAACTTGGCGAAGTGATATGGAACTGTAAAGCGGACAGCACACCTAGAACATCTTCATAGATGTGCATTTAACTGAAAGTTAATGCATACCCATAGAACGTTTGTCATCCAATCAGATTGAAGCTTTCAATAGCCGGTGGTATAAGCATAGATAATAAACAGCACATATAAAGTACAATCAGTTGTATCCAAAGTGCAAATGGTTAGTGTTGAATTTGAATGATGCAAATCTTGCAGGCCAGTTTTGGGTGTTAGGTACTACTTTCCTAAGTATGATGATCAATCTTTTGTTGAATGAGAACATTTCATAACCTCTCTTTAATGTGCATTTTTACCTGCTAAGGTTCTAATGTTGCACTTTTTTGTCCTAATGAATCAGTAAGATGCAGCTCTTAGGCTGCCGTGCCATGTGTCTTGGTAAATTGAAGATTGTGCTCATTCTGCTCAGATCACCTACAGTGTGGTAATTCTATCAACACCTTGAGAGACAGACACAACAATGCCATTTCACAGTCCTCTGTTATGGTCAGAATCACAACGCCATTCGGTTTGCTACAAAATTGCAACGCTTTTGTGAGGCCTGATAGTAACATAAGCGTGCTGTTGTTGGGAGCGTAGTTTTCTCCGCTGCATGGACACGCACTGTCACATCTTCTTACACAACTGATTCATAATTATGGCGTGACAGAGTTTCTACTTGTCAATCAGGATATGCAGAAAATAGGTAAATCAAAGAGACACAACTGTGGTTTGCCATCCCTGAAACTCCACTCTTCATTTTCCTGTGATGATTTAAGCTACATTTACACAGTTTGGTTTTCAATCTTGTTCAGGAGTGACTTGCTTTTTGTAGGAGCGGACAAGTCAAGCTGGTCTGACCGCGTAGCTGAGAGTGATGCGTGTAACCATAGTGACAGTGTCTGAAGTAAATATGAAAAAAATGACTGGAAAATTGAACCACATTTGAATTTTTCTTTGTGAGACGTTTGCATAAAAATGTCTGAAAATCACTAGCATGGTGTATTATATTTACATCATCCCTAATGTTTCAATCCATAGAAATTACAATTTTTGCACACTTTAAAGGTTCACCCCAAAATTCACATTATGTCCTCATATACCCACCCTCTTGTCATTTTAAACCTGTATGACATTTTATATGCAGAACACCAAAAAAGATGTTTTGAAGAATGTTGGTAACCGAACAACCCATTGACTTTCATTTGTTTTGTGTCTATACAATAGAAGCGAATGGGTACCGCCAATGTTTGGTTACCAATTTTCTACAAAAATATGCTCAGGTTGAAATAAACTCGGATGTAAATCCTTTCCATGACACACTGTTATACAACTGTATGAAGCGACAAACAGTTGTCCAGTGCGGTCACACAGGTTTGCCAAACTTAAAACTCAAGTCCTGAAAATTTGGATTTGGTTGTAGATTGCATATTTCGTTCCTTCAACATAACTGTACTTAGCACAAGACGGACAACCATATTCTGGTGCTGTGGTAATGTACAGTACAGTAGCCTTAGTGGTCTAAATTTTTTGCTGTACGCAGGCACCTCTTGCATCAGGGAACAAACAAGCAGCTGACTCTACAAAAAAGAAGTCAAGGCAGGAGAAATAATTATGATTAAGTAGCGTATGGCATTACCCCACCCTCCTACTTAATCACAGGACCGGCTGCTTAGAGCAGCTTCACTCGTCATGGAATTAATTGAATCCAGCACGGGGCCTCTGACCCACATGTTATAAATACACAAACCGCCTAAGTCTTTTGCCTACACAACACCTGGAAGGGGAGTAGAAGGAGGCGCGCAGGTGTAATCAGTCACCTTTTCATCTGCTTGCAAGCTCACATGCAAAGACTTCTCACTTCCCTCATTTTGACGGCAACCAGAAGCCACCATATGGGGAAGCCAACCTTGAGTGGCGCTACCAGCGTGTGATTTGGTATGACAATGTGATGGTCTGCGGTACATTCATGTTTCGTACTGGGTCAGAGTTTCTGAATATAACACCTGGGTTCTTTAATAGAACATAGCATCTGATAAGGCACTTTTTACAGGATAGACACAAAAAACGCCAGAGTCAAATTTTCTCCTTTGAAGAATTAGTCAGCAGTAACAGAGTTGAATGTTATACTTTATACATGCCTTTAACAATTTACGTAAAAACATAGAAAAAATACTTTTTGTAGAATGGGTCTAAAATGACATTTTATTTTTAGCATTACGTATTTGTTACTGCAGGAATTTCAGATTCACAAAATTTTGGACAAACCAATATTGTTTTTATTAATTAACATAACGTTTGTTCATTAAAAAATACAAAATATCAATACCAATTCTATCGATACTAGTATTGATAGTATTAGCACTAGGCTGCAGTGCATCCAAAACTTTTTAAAGAGCCACCCAAATATTACGATTCAGTCATGATTTATTCACCTTTACGTTTTTCAAAACCTGTTTATGACATGAATTTGAATTTTAAAGGATAGGAACTGACCTAAAATGTAGGGGAACTCGGTTTTATATGAAACTTGTCAGTTTCATGTCATTTAAATTAAATTCTATTTAATTGAACTTAAAAACTTAAAGCTTTTTTAATTTTACTTTTTAAGTTGAAATGCATTTTTACAGTGTACAGGTGTTCTTCAAAATTTCTCTTGTGTTCTTCAGAAGAAAGAAAGTCATACAAGTTTGAAGTGACATGAGGGTGAACCAATGTTGTGAGATATTTTCCTTTTTGTGTGAACTATCCCTTTAAGTTTAAGATATTCTTGTGTAAAAAAATTCTTTATTAGTAGCCAGTGTATCAAAAGTTCAGTCTGTTCACATGTATGTCCTCGGGATCAAATGCATGCAGTATATGCTTTAACCTCTCCTCTAAGAGCATCTTGTGTAACTTCAGGGGAGGTCGTTTGCCACAGCGGAGGTTGAAGTAAAAGTATAAATTAATCTTTATTCACAAATAGGTAAAAAGTAAAACTTTTCATCCTGTGAAAAGTGGGTGGAAATCACTTGACTTTAAAACATGGTGAAGGGTAAGAGCGCTCGGGGCAAAGCGAGTTCACATTGTTGGTCTGTTTCTCTCAAAGGGAAGAGGAGGGGGTGTGCGCGCTTGGCCGGGGTTTTCTATGGTCTTCTCTTCTCTGGAGGTGAGAGGTGGCGTATTCGTTCAGTAGCGCTAACAGGGACGCTCCGTGACCTTTTCAACAAGGGTGATGAACAGCCTCAGGCGAGAGACTGACCTTTCAGCCTCTACAACTTCCACACACCTTCTGAGATATGAACCTCAAGCCCTACAGTATATATGCACATTAAAACTAAGCGAGCGCACACATATTTGCACTCTGTAAAACCATGAACTCTGTACCTGCATTGGTTCATTTTACCAGGCCATATTCAAGCAACATTCACTTGCTTCCTCCTGCCAGCAGCGTCTGTATGAAATTGATGAATCTATGTTTTACAGGTTACCGTGACTGCCTAAATATTGATTCAGATGGCTGTTCTTTTCATACAGAGGCCTATTAGGATCAGCTATATGTGTGTGACCACAAATACAGACGCTGTTTGGCCTTAAATAAGCATTTCTGCATGTGTTATGGCAATTCCAGTCCGGTGTTTGTTGAATTTCAACAGAAACAAACCTCAGGAATTACATTTAGTCACACAACAGCAATGTGAGTCTGCTACAAAAACATCCTAAAATACATGTAAAAATATTAGAATTGTGTACTTTAAACATCACTGTGAACTTGTTTTCATATTGTTTCAAGATCTGCAAACATTGCATCTTTTTTGTTATCCTGACCAGTTTGTCCCGTTTACATTTTCTGTCAATTAATGCTAATAAAAACAATATTTTCATTGAGAATTTGGTTGAAATGTTGTCACTAGTTCATAGAATGAAACAAAAACGATTTTTTTCCTTAAACACAAACCTATAAATAGGCCAGTTAATTGAGAAAAACTGAAAAGAATTTTGGAGTGATTTCTTTTCTAACTTGTATTTTACAATTTTTGCTCTGATGAAAAAGGAAAATTCTGCCATGAATTACTTACCCTCAGGTCGTTCGAGAAGCCTAGGGCAGCTGTTCATCTTCGAAACGCAAATTAAGATTTTTAAATTTTGATGAATTCATTATGTTTTGATGAGGTCCGGGAGCTTTCTGACTCCCACCCATTGACAGCAACGCCACTGACATTTACATATTTGGCAGACGCTTTTTTACAAAGGGACTTACATTCCATTATACTGTACTACATTGCATTATACTATACATTTATATCAGAATATGTGCAATCCCTGGGATCAAACGCCATGCTCTAACTGAGCTACAAGAAAGTACATTCTGGGCTTGTCGAACGACTTGATGGTGAGTAATTCATAAACAGAATTTCCTTATTTCGGCACAGCAGAAAATAACATTCTGTTTTCAAATCACACAACCTCTCTAAACCCACATAATGTTCGAATCAGACCAGTTTTGTTAAAGCTGCAATCTGTAACTTTTTATGCACTAAATGCAAAAATTATGCAAATTATGCAAAAATTATATTCAACACAAAAAGGTAGAAATTACCGCTTTAACGTATAAATAGGTTTTTTTCTCATTTTTTTCATTCATTTGAGAATAAACTGCAACCAGTACATTCTCCTTGTTGTCTCTTTTGGGTTACATGAAGCCATAGCTTCATAGCGACGTTATGGTGAAAAATAGACAAATGTAATTTTTGCATGAACCATTCCTTTAAAAGAAAAGCAAACAGATAAACTTTCATGCAGTAGTGTCTCTGTCCCATTTTCACATTTAGAGTTTACATATTCTTAATAAATACATTTGTAGATCAACCTCCACATCTCACAAAAGACACTGTAGGTTTACACTGTAAATGTAGAATATTCCTTGCATTTGATCTCACGACTCAAGATGTCAACACTTCCTGTGTGCTGCCCAAGCAAAAACAACCTCCACACCCACACAAACACAATAAAGTATACATGCATCACTGATACAATGTTGACTGTAGTTGTGGACAAAATTTTTAAGCTCAATATGACTCCAAGCAAACAACAGCGGCCCATCCACAGGAAGCAGCTTGATTCATTGGCTCTCAGTGCTGGTAGGAGCGTTTCATTGAGTCTCCTGTCTCTGATGCTGTCTATCAAGTGCCAGCAGGGCGACGAATGTATAGCTGTTTTTGTTGAGAAAGAAACATTCATTCAGATACACAGAAGCACATCTTTACACACAAGGACATCTAAACAAAACTCTTTTAAAAAGCCAATGAGGTCAGCACATTTCCCAGAATCAAACGTAGAAACAAACTTATTATATTACATAACACTTCAAATCTCAACCTCTTTCAGGTGCGCAATGTCAACATCTCAGATTATTTCTGAGAGGTCGATTCACCGTCATACAGTTTGTCAGTATCCAGGCTAACCCTCAATTCATTTTATACAAAACGTATTTCACACAGAAGACAGATGTTCGTTTGAAGTCTTCATTTGAACATGCAGAATATCAAACTCCCACACAAGACAGTTAGTGGGTGTTTAAATGTAAAGCACTTTTTAAATGGTTTTATGTATAAAAATGTACATGGAGGCTATGTATGTAGAGAACTATTACCATGCATACATATGTGCATACATATTTGGAATAAAATGAAAAGAATACAGATTAGTAAACACATGTAAGGTTAATGGTCAAACATTCATGTCGGTGCTCACAACAGACCGACTTCTCATAACTATTTTATATTCATACATACTAAACCATATTTCTTTCTAAAATCACAATTGTTACACCCAGTGGTTTGTATTCTCGCTCTTAGTAAGAACTTTGTCGGAATAACTGTGAGCATTAAAGGCTCACTTACATTGCGTCCTATTGCTAAAATAAGCTATATTCATTTTTCATATTTATTTCTATTCCGGGTGCCCTGCACTCTCTGTACCTGTCAACTGAATGCAATTTACTTCCATACCCATCATACAAGTGAACTAGCTAAATATCTTTCACTGACATTACATTTCTATGTGTCTTTAAGTATATGGTTGAAATAGATACAAAAATGTGCTACATGTAATGTAACTAAACTATAGCAATGTTTCCACACAGTAGCATTATATATTTCAAGATATAAGCAAGTATATACGTCTTTAAACTTCTAGATTTAAGCTGTTCAAGTAAGTCCTTCTTTCAAATGATGCATCTACAAGCAAAGCTGACGGTACAAATTATCCTCAACAAAACCGATACATGCTTCAGTTTTTCCATTTCATACTGTCTCATTGTACCTCTCGTTTCATCTTCAACTTCAGTCTATTTATGGATGTGTTGAGGCACAAAGAGAGAGTGATTCGGAGAAAGTGCATTTTACAAGTAATGAGAAGTATATACTTTGCGATATAGTTTGAAGAACACTGCTGATACTCTGGTTGAGGTTAATCTCACGGTTGTGACTCCACGTTCAAGCTATTTTCCAGGTTCTAGTAACTGTATCTTTGGGATGACTAAAGCATCCAGATGTTTCATTCCTCTGGGAGTGATGAACTTATTAAATTGATAAGTAAAAAAGACGATATTGTCTGAATGACATTAATTAGCAAAGGACACTTTCAAGTCAGTCACCCTGAAAAGATCCAGTCCAGGTAAGGCTTAGTTTCTATGGTAACCCGGCTGTCTGTTTCATACAAAATAGGGTCCAACCAGAGTCTAGAAATACATGGCTTTATCTTACATGTACCTCAATCTTACTGAGCTATTTGGGAAAATGTAGTCTAACATAATTTACTGGTTACAGAAGTAACTGTGCTGACCAGAATCTACAATCACATTCCTTTTTTCAGAATTCGTAAGAATTTCATTATTAAGTAAGCTCAAGTATCATATAATGTCAACAAGTTTTTTAGCAAAGTTCTTATAAATTTGTCAAGAGGTCTGCAATATACAAGACCATCCAATATTTCATCACATAATAACATTATACAATCGGCTAATATAAATCAATCATCAAATAAATCTCAGTGTGACGTAAATAACATGTAATGTTTGAATTGTATCTAAACTTGTCTGAGTATTACAGAATAAATCCTTTCAAAATTCAATCAACATGTTTTAACATTAAGACAGATGAAGACTTAATACATGTTAAATTGCCTAATATTCCTGGGACTTTTTTCTTTCTATCCATGACTTCTTATTACACTTACAAATATTGAATTCATGAATAATTTAACCTACCGCCCACACCCAAATGGTGCAATTGACTTCACTATTTATTTTCCAGCACTTCAATAATTAATGCTATGTGTAGGTGCGCTGCATGCTCTGCCTGGCTTTCTCATAATTAAACCAGCTACTAGAGAGATGACGTTTTTCTATCATTAAAAGCATTAGTGGGATTAGAAAGTCGGAATCTTTCTCTGTACTTTCTCTTATCTTATCAACCGTAAAACACATACAGAGGGATTTGTATGACCATAGAGATTTGAATATTTACACATACAACACAAAAATGTACAGTATGTGGATCTATCTCCAGTTAGAGTAGTAGATTTCAGCCAACCATAGAAAAAAACGCTGCATTCAGCTAATCTGCAGTCAGCTAATGAAGTCTTCATTGCAGGTCCACTTACAATTAAATGATGAAACTAGTCACATCCATTTTTGTGATTGTGCTGGGGAGATGAAAAATGCCAAGAATTTATGATTTATGTGCATTCTGTGTTAAGTGCCCCCTTTTATAAAATGTAAGCCATTGTAATAAATGGCCCTTTCAAGCATTACATAGATCAATACCATCTAAAAACGGCTACTCTTCTTAACCGTCCTGCTTTTAAAAGTGCAGACATGTTGAATTAGGGACACTTTTGCCCATCCATCCATGTTTGTCCAAGATAAAGTTTGTATCAGCCTCTTTAAAGTTCTTTTTGAGGCCGGTGGTCGAGAAATGTTGTTTACTGCCCTCTGTGTGGTGAAATCAGCTGAAAGTTTCATAAAGAGTTTTTTTGGTAAAATTATCCGTAAAAGATTATAGAAGAGTTCTTTAATAGTGTATGTATGTAATTTAGCAGCATCTAGTGACGAGGTTGAAAATTGCAACCAATGGCTCACTTCACGCCTCCTTTGTGACAGACTACAGTTGCTTACACTGGACTAAAATGTTCTCACATTTTTGATTCTTTGCCGAATGAGATAAAGTATTCATAAAACTTGCTCTGTAGAGCAGTTTATCAGTTTAGGGCTACTGTAGAAACAACATGGTAAATTCCATGTAAGGGGACCCGAAGTGCATGCAGTTAGAAAAAGCTCCTTCTAAGGTAATGAAAACATAACGCTTCATTATGTAAGGACTTTATACACCTCTGCATATATTGTATTGCATTTCTTTCAATAGATCCTCACAAATACTACACTGTCTTTGACTTAAAAAACATTTTTTTACATAAAATTCCAAGTGCATTTGTTTGTTTCATAGCCGAAAGGAATGCTTAACAGATATCCCTTTCTCTAATTTAATTTGCCTGTTTTATATTAACACGTTTTTTAAAACACCGTTTTAACTTTTGGGAGTTCAGATGTCACTCAAATGGTTCAACAGCTGTCTGTCAAACACGTGTCCGAAGAGACAACGGAAAATTCGTCACAGCGTTAAATTACCCTCTGTCTGTGTTTTCTGTAAAAATGTTGATGCCATTTAGACGGAATTGACGGAACCTCATGTGGGGACACGCTATTTCTCTCATGAATAATCCTATTTCATGAATAAATGGTTTTTATTATAGGGCCGCGTTTGATGCACAAAATGCCTTGCCAAAAAATGTCACTCGGAGGCATCTCCCAGCTGATGGGGGCTCAGGCGTTCACGCTGAAATATCAGTCCTCTTGTATTTATTACTGAAGGCTTTTCACTTGAGCGCCTTGGGGCAAACAGAGAGCAGCTTTAATTTATGCCTGTTTGATTTGACATTATCACTCGGAGGATCATGGGCTGACTGGTAAAAGAGCAGTTCAGAGGAGTGGTTCTTGCTTCAGGACCAGATTGTACATTTTACATCTCGAGGCAACATAAAATTGTTAAGTATACAGAAATGTCCTGTAAAACCAAGCATGTTGATATAACTGTTAAACGCACAGGCCCAATGCAGTGCTCTTGGGCTACTTCCTATTAGGTAAATCTTTGCCAAAATAAAATTGGATTCAACAGAGTCTTGAACAAGCCAAAGAAAAATCTGGAAAGCATTTTCTTATATATTTCTAAAATGCATAAACCTATTTATTGTATCTTATGATGATATACAGTAGTTAGTTAATACATTTTTTCACATGTAGACTGCTTTTCTCTCTGCCGCCCATGGCTATTAAAACAAACCTGTGACCCATTTATGCGTTGCAACACACAAGCTGTTAAGAGAACAGAATGCTGCCTCAAGGTTATGTCCATTATACTGTATGTATTTAAACACTTATTTAATCTCTTAAGTAAGTGATAACAGCCATATCAGATCTACTGTAATTGCTGTCTCATAATTACATGATGACTGATACCAAATCACAACAGAAAGGATACATTCATTAAACAAAAAACTTGATGTTTCTCATGGGAGTTTTTATTATTATTATCATTTATAGTCCCTCATTATGATATCGGAAAATATTTTTATCATGTGTGCAAGAATGTAAGACATTACGGTGCCCTGCAACTGATAGCAACCCATCACTCGAAATAACATCTCTAGGACGAGGCTGTTTTGATTGGGCAGACTGGAATGGCATGTTTACTAGTTTCATCTCAATGTCAGTTTTCTACAAAATAATGGTGGAGCTTTGGGGCACCTGCTCATTTAGTCGAGCTCCATGGGTGTGTGAACCCATGCATCTCATGAATTGAGAGCCTGATCCGGCTACAGCGCCTTCACGGTATAACAGAATGAGTCAGAGGGATATATTAAGCTACTATCGTGTTGTGCAGAAAAGTTGTGTGTTTTTCAACCAACTTTCAATCAGTGACAAACAGACATTTAATCAACCGCCCATTTCGAGCTGTTCTGCTGTTATGCAATGGATGACCAACCTAGAAGCCATGCCACACGGCTTTTAATATTTAAAGAGGATAGTGGAGGGAAAAAACAGTAACTTTTTCAATTCTGTTTCATTACACACGCCAGCTTTAATGCCAAAGCAATCACCAATCCATCAGTTGGATTCATATCCAACACCCCACGAGAGACATCGGTCTGGTCCTTTAATACTTTCTTGGTCACATTCAGATGAGCATTAAGGCTCTCAATGAGGCTTGCCATGGCAATTCTCTTACAAACTTTCAGCAACATATCTCGCGACCGGTCCTCCGAGGATGACCAACCCGTGCTATGAAGGCAATTCATCACAGTAGGGCAGTATTAAACGATTTCCTCTGACAACCGTAAGCACAGCGTAGTCTCATGGATCTCTGACGCAAACCATAAAGAGAACTAGCACAGTAAAAAACTTCCCAACCTGACCCTTTCATTTTAAAGTCCGCACTATGCCGAAACCCTTTCTTTAAAACTCACCCGCCTCAAAGCTACAGACTAATTGTTGCCGTCCCTTCATAAAATAAAAGACCGGTACGGGGCTGGCTTTGTTTTTCGAGCGGAGGAAAATTGGTTTACGATATCTTGAAAGGTCGACTTGAAAAGTTGCAGCAGGAGAAAATTGCACACATTCATTTTCCCGTAATACATAATCGCGAGCCCTGCACGTGCTGCAGACACGGCACGCTCGGCGCTCTTACAGTCAAGGGTTTTGCTATTCATATTTTGACTTGGCTACACGCCAGCCCCCAGCCGTGTCTCGCAGCCCAAACATTGATGACCTCTGATTGAGCTGCCATTTTCACGTCTGTGGGCTGACAGAGCACGCTTATTGTGTGTGTCCACACAATAAAGACCTTTCCCTCCCGAATGAAATCGCTTGGCCTTGTTTGTGACAAGGGTATTGATTCAAATCTTGAATCAAAAAGGTGCAGTCTCTCTGCTCTTTGTCATTGCCGTGTGGCTGAGCAGAGGCACAGGGAGAGATTGAATGTGACTCCGCTGAGCTGAACATTAAAGGGGCGAGGTCAGACCTCAGACAGGGTCCCCACAAATCCTTTAAGGAAATGTTGAGGGTAGGTGAAAGGAAACAATGGCTTATAAAAGTGCATAAAAAGAAAGTTAATTCATCCACTTTTATGTGTGGGCATGACACAGAATAAAAGTCTTTTCTATGGGACCCAGAGTTTGCCGAAAACTAGAGCAATGTTGGCCATATATATCTGACTGACTATCTTAAAACTGTTCAACTGTTCTCAAGGGCACACATGGAGATTCAGCACTTGTGGAAAAGTGTTAATTGGCATTCTGCCTGCTGTTTCTTCTCTCCAAAATAGCTTGTTGGTTTCACAAAGCCCCAGAACCGCCTGTTGTGGTTTAGAACTTGCATTCTCGTGTCCCAATTCTTATTCAGTTCCGATTCTCAAATGCAACAAATATCGATATGATGCTGCCAGTAAGGGACCACTGGTCTTCAAAGATAACTTCAGTCTTGTGACCTGCCCATTTAAAATAAGAAACGTCCATTGATCACTTGCTTTAGTCTAGAAGATACCTGGGATTGTGGACCCACAACCCAAATACACAAAATAGTCCAATTTGAGAACAGCACAGGGCTTTATATAAGACATCCGAAGGATCAATAGTAAAAAAGGTTGCCATAATAAAGGACTAAAACTACTTCAACAAAACTCCGGAAGAGTTTGTGAGCTTGTCCAAAACAATTTCATGCATGTGACTGTGAGACTGTGAATGTGTGTCTCATAATGGTCTGATTAAATAATAGATTAAAAAAAGATAAAAAAAGACAGATAGCGTTATATTGAAAGACTTCATTGGTTCATTTTCAGTTCAATTAAGCTAAATCACATCTATTCATTACGCTAGAGTTTTCTACGCATTTTCTCCATATAAGCTTGCTTAATATTTTCTCACTATTTTATGGCCCTTTGTAGACTGTCAAAAAAGGCTCAATAAAAAAGGCATTGATGAAAAATAATCATTGTGAGTCATCACCAGTAAGACAAAAAGCCAGAAATCCTCATGGTGAGTTTACTCAGATTTATGAACACATGCTGTTCTCAACGCCCTAGAACAACATTGAATACCACTCCGCTAGCTGAAAGTTGTTCTTTAAAACATCCTACACAAACAGCAGGAAACATTGTTTTCCTAGAGATACACTGGATCATATTTTCAGTTACATTTGTATCGCACTTTAATGGCTGTTTATTTTATGCCTCAACACTGGGGTGAGCTCCCTGCTACATTTCTCGCTACTTTTGCTTTTAACCCATGTGGCAAAGCCAATAAGCTGACTGGATGCGAAAGTGTTTTGCAATCATGTTTTTAAAGGTCACTGAAAGCATTACACACAGAGATTTGAATGTTTTTTTTTTCCAGTTTGCTTCCAACTGTCTGCTATATTTGCTGCTTGGTCAAATACAAAACGATGTTGTTTCCTTTTTTCACGGATTTCTTTCCTGTGACTTTATTACTTCTTCTGACGATCACAAACATATGAAATGGAGAGCACTTGGTATATATTCAGCATCTATAAATGCCCTACCAGCTGTACACAAGCAATCCTTTGAATAAATCGTGTGGCAATGCGACCTTACATAGATTGTAAAGTGTGTGTTTAAAGTGACCCCTATTGGCCAGAGACAGAATTGCGCATTGAAGTCCCTTAAGTAGGCTTATACAACACATTTTCTCTCGTATTATGTGATTTTAAATGTGGGTTTTAGAGATACAAATACTGTACATGCAACTTATTTATCAAAATAACTGAAATCTGACTTATGGTAAGTTTCTGTTTTCTGTCAGTCTTACATCAGCAAAAATAAACAGCCATCACCTCAACAGCTATGGCAACAGAAGATCTACTTGACTTCAGTATCATAGGTGCTTGGAAGTCACTAATTGCTCTGCTACTCACCAAGACCACTGTGGGCTTCACAGTATTGGTGTTAGCCTTTCCACACCTTTCCTGCTGGTGGTGTTTCATGTGGGTACAACTATTTATAACCATCATTTACAGACAGGACCAGCCTTGGTTAATTAACAAAGCCAATATCTGTGAGGGCCACAGAGGAGAAGACATGCGTTCAGAGAGAAGCAGTGCTAGTGAGTTTCTCATGAGGCTTCACACCACATATGGTTCTCAACACCCTATGCAGAATTTAGATCACCCCGGCGCCACGGGGTGACTTATGTCATCTAAAACAAACCGCCAATCACCCAGCGGCTGCACATGTTGAAACCATTGAAGACTGACGGTTCTGTCATGTTTGGGTGGTATTTTGATGGGTAGATATTGTGAACAAAAATAAATAGCCTTATAGATTGCGTTCTTGAGAGAGGGACATTGACTGAAATTGAACAAAATATAGATTTTAACATCGTGGGTGTTTTGACACTAGAACAAAAACTTGAGTCAAGAACATCCACTACACACATGCAGATGAATCTGTTTTCAAAAGTAGAAATGTCCTTGTTGAAGTAGATGACATATTCATACCTAGACTTCATTCTGTCAGATTATTTACGCTTTGATTGCGCTGCACAATGGATCTCGAAGCCCTTTGAAATGTTGACCTTTAGACGGCTTTCAGACTCCAGCCATACATGTTTCTGATTTTAAGACCTTAGTCTGCTCTTGTAAGAGTGTGTGAGTGTCAAAGGAATCAGTGATGTGGTACTGGTATGTTACAGAACACCCTAGAGCATAAACATCCCTGGTGCACTAAACAGTGTCTGAAACAGCAGCAAGCCCTCAGGTAACTTATCCCCCAAAGCCCGTGCCTCATCAAATACTGCTCGAGTCAGAGAAATCCCTCAGCACTGGCAGATGGTAGATATTAACGCTATCATTACAGGTCTGTGTGACAAAAACATGGTCTATTACCCACTAACAGCAATCGTTTTTAAAACAGTGAATGGGGAATGACACAGCCAGGCACCCAGTGAGTCATAATGTGCCCAACCTGGCAACCCCACAAACACAAAAGTTTGATTCTGCAATGCCAAACTTATTACCTGATTCATAAAATGTGAATTCTGTATTTAAGTTTTTATCAAACACACAATTTAAATATAATGTACTCACATGGCCGCTTTATAACGTTAAATCTATATAATGCTGTAAAACTGATTAATCGCGATTAATCGATTCCAAAGTAAATGTAAGGGTTTATAATATACTTGTTTGGCATTAATATTAATAAAAATATATGTGCATGGTCGGGTCTGTTGACCAGGGGGGGTGGCATGCATAAGCGTCTTCTGCATACGCATTCCGTGCATTCGCATTTATAATACATCAGTCAGAGCGGCCCAAGCGTACGTTCCGGCCCCATACGTTAGCAGCTCACCGGTAAAACTTCCGGAATGCCAGATGGCCAGTCCGCCCCTGCATGTATGTAAGTGACATTTATATATACATATGAACACACATATATATAATATAAGCACATTCAGGATGAGATAAATCGTGATGAATCAATTTGACAGCACTAGTTAAAACGTGCTTTTAAACCAAAATAGTGTATGTGTTGCACGTCCCATAAATTTAACTGCATAATCTAACCTGCCAACAATTAATCCCTAAAATAATTATGTTTATCAGATTAATATAATTTTTTATAAATTAAAGTTATGGTAGACAAATTTGTGCGTGAAACCTGCGTACTAACGTTTTCACAGATAAATAATGATTCACTTCACTTTTTGTCTACAATTTATTCTAAATATGAGAAAAAAGATAGGAACAGCTAAAAGCTCACTGTGGTTTGGAAGACGTGACGAGAGCCGTGAGGCGGGGCTGGTGGCGTGATTGATAGTTTGAATCAGCAGTTCGCACACCGGTCCCGCATCTCACGGAGGAGATTGGGAGCATAAGAGGACGAGCGACGGGACTGTGGACGAGACATTTGCACTTGTATCAAAAACATTAAGCTCCTCTACCCCTCTCAACAACTCTTCACCGCATATATATATATATATATTTATGTAGGCCTACTATGCTGACTGTCCAATGACCAGGCATTTTTAGCCCTCCCCTCCAGGCCGAACGTAAAACAAAATGGAAGGGCAAAATAAAGGCCGACCTAAAAATTCTGAATCCCTTTCACTTGGAAACACGTCACGATACGGAAAAGAAATCAATGGCAACTTCCGTTGGTGACTTTAAGTTACTACAGGTGGTTGTAAGGAAAGGTTAGGCTAATATGGAGATGGACTGGGTGTGTTTTATGCAAATGACTTAATTTGTGCACGCAGCCGCACATTAAGAATACTCCAAATTCACAAAACATTAGGACGAGGTTAAGAACAAATTCATGTGCGTATGAACATGTTGTGAATTAGACGGAATTTCATGAGAAGTTCAAATGTGTGTATAAATACTGAAAATGTACGCCATTATTAGTGTATGAGACTCAATGGTTTTCCTGTTGCAATTTAAATTCGACTGCATTATAAAATACAGAAATGCTAATCTAATAATGTATAAACATAATATGCATAAAGAAAGCAAACAGTTTCTCAGGGGAATTTAAACAAAAGAAGGTTAGCAGACTTCTGATTCATTTAGAGGCATATACTCTCAATTACTGTATGAAATTATTCCATCATGAATTCAATCATATTCATAAAGTCCCCTAAATGAACACAAGGACAATGATTAAAACCTTGCTCATGTCACAGGTTGCTAATACAATGCCCCCTTTGATTGACAACTGGCATTTAGCAGTGTAGAAATAACCTGGGACGGAATAACCGCACAAGTGTTTTACAGGCGGCTAAAGCCGAACGAAGCACAGCCACCAAGGATTTTTTGTGAGTGTGGCCATCTGAGAGTGCATTCAAAGCTGAGCCCTGGCCCTTTGTACTAATTAACCTGTCTAATGGGTTCAGTGAGTTCCCACATCCACACTCGATGGAGTCCGTTCAGTGCTCTGTTATTTTAATAACACGCCAGGAGAGAGATATGGAGAACAGAATGCCAAAAGGTGGAAGGTCTCGCTGGGTGTTTTAATATAGCTCAGAAGACCTATAGCTTTTTGTTCCTCTCCACTCTTTTCCCCCCAGCTCTCACTTCACTAACACCCAGAGCTGTTTGCGTGCTGTGCCTCTTAATTTTAAATATATTAACCAAAAGCACCCTGTTGAGAACGGCCACTTTAGCGTGACGCAAGACATGCAGACTGGTTATTTGTCACAACGGAGGGTCATACATACATTTTGATCATTTCTGTGGTGTGTAGAACAGAAATACATTTTAAATATCAAATTAGAGTTTTGGAATCCATGTTCACTAGCTTTGGAGCCATTTTTATCCACCTAATTTTTAAAAGCAGAAGTTAATGATGTGACGTACTTCATTTCTGTGTTGTGACTTCCGTTTTATTTGCCGGTCAGTGGAAAACATTTAAACGCTCAAAACACTTTTAAAACAGCTCTGATGAATATTTTTCACATCCATAAAAGCAACCTTAAAAGCACAGACGTACCAATAACGTTACATGCATGGTGGGGAAATCTGTCAAAATTTGCACATGACAGACGACAAAATTGTGTTTTTTAAAGCAGATCTGAATACCAGTCAAAGTGGAGTAAACATTCCTGGATCCTTCAACTAATAATGGAAGAATGGAGACGACTGGTTGCTCTCGTATCGAAGGTCTCCACCGAGCTGCAGCAGCAGCATCCATCACAACTTTCTAAAAACAACTCGAAACATACTAAACATTTACTGTCTGTATTTTTGTCTGTTAAATAAAGACAATATTTCATGTTGTTCATTCTCTCCATAGCCTGGGAAAGGCTAGTAGTAGCCTACTGTTTTACGTGTTGACAAAATGTTGAATATTCTTTGTATAAAAGATTAATGAAATTGTAAAGTAATGACAGAGAAAGTCCTGTAACTGTCATGAGATGCGATCCTCTAGCAAGTAGGTTTCCTTTAGCCAATTAAGTTTTTATATTTACATTTACATTTAGTCATTTAGCAGACGCTTTTATCCAAAGCGACTTACAAGTGGGGTAGGTAATGGAAGCAATTGGGACAGCACAAGTACAACAAAAGCATAAGTGCAATCAAAAGGAAGACTGGTCTCATATAGCCTAACACAGTATACAGAATCATTCATTCATACTTTTTTTTTATTTTTATTTTTTTATAATGGGTAGAGAAGAAAAGAGTAAAGAAGAAAATAGAGTTAGAACAGATCAGTAAGATGTTGGCGGAAGAGATGTGTTTTCAGGTGTTTCTTAAAGATGGCTACAGAATCTGCAGATCTTGTAGCAGTGGGCAGATCATTCCACATAGGTGGAACAGATCCGGAGAAGGTGCTCGAGAGAGATTTTTTACCTTTATGGGATGGCACCACAAGACGGCGTTCATTTGCAGAGCGTAGGGATCTGGCGGGTACATATGTCTGTATTAGGGAGCGAAGATAAGGTGGTGCCGAACCAGTGGTGGTCTTGTAGGCCAGGAGCAGAGTCTTGAATTTGATGCGAGCGACTATAGGGAGCCAATGTAACTTAATGAGTAGAGGAGTGACGTGTGCTCTCTTCGGTTCATTAAAGATCACTCTTGCTGCAGCATTCTGGATCATCTGTAGAGGTTTGGTTGTGCAAGCTGGAAGTCCACCCAGTAGCGCATTGCAGTAGTCCAGTCTGGACAGGACTAGAGCCTGCACTAGGACTTGCGTAGCATGCTCTGATAGGAAGGGTCTAATTTTCCTGATATTGTAGAGGATGAATCTACAGGACCGGGCGGTGCTGGAAACTTGATCCGTGAAGTTGAGCTGAAGTTTTTACTGCTAAATACATATAAAAATGCTAACAGTGCTAAATATGTTTTATATGTAATCTGATAATTTACATTTAGTGTCTCTCTCCCCGTAATTTCCTCCCTTTGAACCTTTATTAATAAGCATTATTAGATTATTAGTTATTGTAGTAAAGTAGGTTGTTTTAAAACATGCAAAATGCACACACTGAATGCAAATAAAAAAGAAATCATATCCATGTGGGACCCAATGCTTTTAACCTGATATATTGTATGTTTATTTTCCAAAATGTTCACTGACTGTACAGTATCCAAGCGTCTGTAAATGTGTGCGTGAGAGGGAGAGAATGAAGAGCAAGAGGGATAGAAAAGATGAGACCTCCAAGTAGCAGCTGAACCGCTCACGGCTACCTGTGCCTCAGCTGTTTTCATCTCTTCTCTTTGATTTTTAGACCTCCTAAGACTAAAACAAACACAGCGGCCCCACATGACACCCTTTGCACATACTTTCCATAAAAATATCAAAATGACCAAGAAGTGTAGCGGTTTTATGAGCAACCATAAGCCACTCACTATTTCAGTATAAAAAAAGTATACTTCATCTTTTTAACTCTCAGGCATTATGACTTTATTACTTAACTACAAAAGACACAGTTTCATTTAAATAAAGGATTGGTTATTTTCAACCAAGCGTTGGGTCAAATAGGGGCAAACCCAACCTTGGGTTGTCATTTCACCTATGCTGGGTTGTTTTAACCCATTGTTCGGTCAGATATATACATTTTCTGGGTGAATTTAACCCAGCGACTGTTTTTTTCTTTACCCAAGGCTGAGTTGAAAATATTTTTTTATAGTGCAGTTTAATTATAATACTTTTTTCTAGCACTCGTACGTTTTTGTATGATTCATCATAACATACGAATGCATACGAATAAGCCACCTTGTACCTTGTGTCCTGTGCGATCAGGTTGACAACATGACATTAAAAAGATAAAGCATTTTTGTTGTTAGTTACCCCAACACAGTTTTCTTATACAGTCATAATGCTCAGCACAGAGTGAAAGTAAACTGCGATTATAGTGGTAGATTAATGAGTGAAAATGTCATTAAATGAAGCTCTACCATACAGGGTTCATGTTCTTCATGACGATTGACTACCCACGCAAATCCTCCATAAACAATCCCCTTTGAAACAGGTGAACACTGGTTCCCTCATGTATGGCCGGTAGCATACACGTTCTGTGGACACACGTTTATCCATCTTACATAAGATTTCAACCAAGTTAACATTTTAAACCGTACTACGTGCTCACGAATACATTTCTGTTTAAGGCCAAAGCTTGTCCTTTTATGCATATGTATGCATTTGTAAATGGGTTTATTCTCCTGATGGCATCTCGCTTCATAGCCGTCGGTCTTAGGTTCCCCTGCGTGCCATGTTTGTGCAGACCGACTAAGACTATAGATTTAACCTTGCTCACCTCACTTTAACATTTCCACTCCTGTGTTGGTAACCCAGGGCCAATATTACCATGCCGCACAGGCGCTCTGACACCGACTGCGTGGTTCAATAGCCACTGGCCCATGCTATTGAGTCTGTGGACTAGACCTCAGAATCAATACCGGCACTGTAAACATCAGACATACTACATCCACTTAAATCAGAGAGAAAAAACAGCCCTTAAACAAATAGAGCTGGACCACAAATACTGTTTTTAAAATCAACCTATAGAGATAACTTTCTGCAAAATCATCTTGATTAAACCATGGTAAATATCAGATATCAGTGTGGCATCCGAAACATAGATGAATTGTATGATATGTTTGGGGCAGGCTGTGTGTCCAACCAATGGCAAACGGTTGATATTTTTTCCAGTTTAAGTTGGTTTGCTGATGCAAAATATGACTTTAAATTAGAGAAAAGAAGTCATAAACAACCTTGATTACATCAGTTATGTACAGAAGGTTTCTTCCGTTGCTCCAGCTGTTCATCAAGACCCTTTAAGGACCTTGGGGCAAGTGTGGTTACGGAACAAGAAGGTCTATGGGACTCTTCACTCACCAGAAATGAGTTTAGAGACTGGTTTGAGAGTTTTGCCTTAGATTGGGAGTCCTCGGCATCCAACACTCTCCCTGCAATCACTCTGTATCCTGCAGCTAATAAACATGCTCATTAATGGGGTCCTGAAAACTTAATTAAAGGGGGAGAGAAACAGGCG
Organism: Triplophysa dalaica; assembly: GCF_015846415.1. Classification (NCBI taxonomy): domain Eukaryota; kingdom Metazoa; phylum Chordata; class Actinopteri; order Cypriniformes; family Nemacheilidae; genus Triplophysa; species Triplophysa dalaica. Next base: position 9,461,395 of record NC_079557.1, read on the forward strand.
AAGAGAAAGAGAAATAATCCACTGTGTGCTGTTATTCAGTTATATATACATCAGGGAGAGAGGCCCGAAATGTCAAAAATCTCATTAGATTAATGAATACTCATAGACCTTATAACATGATCCCTCTGGACACCCTGTTTTATTTTTTTTTTTAACGTGGATTAAATACAAGGATAGACCAAAAACTATACATGGCATTTTAGTAATGTTAAAGGGATCGTTCACCAAGAAATAAAAAATATTTTATCATTTATTCACTCACATGTCAGTCACAAACAGTCTCAGACAGTGACTCTTTCTTCTGTGGAACACAAAAGAAGATATTTTTAGAAATGTATCAGTGGTTTTGCGTACATGTAAAGACAGTCAATTGGGTCAAATGTTGTTTGGTTACCAGCATTCTTTAAATATCTTCTTTTGTGTTCTATCGAACAAAGTCAGCGATACAGGTTTAAATAATGTGGGAATGAGTTAATTGTGGAAGACTTTTAATTTTGGGGTGAACTGTCCCTTTAAGCATTTCTGCACCACCTGTTCTATCAATTTAAATTGAAGTGTCAAAATACAAGATCAATATTCCTATTTATTCGTGCAATCAAAATCCATATTGCCATAAATAAACACTTCCTCACGTGTTTACATCGTTTTTACATTTTTTTTTAATCATGCTGGCTTTGAGGAACAGTACAAAATATCACATAAGAGCTTTGACGTGTCCTTTTAAGATTATTCTGAGCAGAGATCTAAAAAAATTACACTTTCAATTCAAGTGACAAATCACCCAAAAATGAAAATTCTGTCATTTCAAAACTGTATGACTTTCTCTCTCCTGCAGAACACAAAAGAAGATATTTTGCAAAATGTTGTTAACCTTCACCCATTTCTTTGGTTTTGTGACCATGCAATAAAATGTAATGGGTGCTGGTCACTGTTTGGTTAACAACTTTCTTCAAAATGTCTTCTTTTGTGTTCAGCATACAGGTTTGAAATGAAAAGAGGGTTAGTAAATTATGACAGAATTTTCATTTTTAGATGAACTATCCCTTTAAATGCTCTACCACCACAAAGAATCTGCCGTTTCTACCTTGTTTGATTTGCTTGTGTGTTTGGGGAAAGTTGATTCACTGCGAGGGGTAAGAGGGCTATAGCTTTTACATTTCTGTTATTAAAGTAAGGGCTAATGTAGTCCCCCCAGAGCGAATCACAGAAGGAGAGTCGTGCTTATACAGCCAGCATGCGGTGCCCACAGCCACCTACTTCATCTGAGTTATATTTACTTAACTCTTCCCCTCCACAGACACTTTCTCAGTCAGCCACGTCTGTTTGCTCTCCCTCCGCTCTCTCTCTCTCTCTCTCTCTCTCTCTCTCTTCTAATTCCTTTACGGAGTTGGTAAACGAGAGGCCAACTCTGACACACACTAATGGACTTCAGCTAAATGTGTAATTAATGACTGCTGGAAAGAGCCACGACGAGAGGTCAGAGAGAGACAGTGGGGAAAAAAGGCTGAGATGTATGAGATTCAGCTTCTTACAGACAGAGAGAAACACACACAGAAAGAGAGAGGACAGTTTATCTCTGTGGAACCTCATTGCCTGATTGTTTAGCACAGCCTTCACAATGGTGTTTTAGTAACCATAAAAAGAAGTTAAAAATATTGTATCTTTCTGGTTGGGCCATTACAAAAATTTGAAGTTTAGATTCTACAGAATTATGGAAATGTTAGAAGCCCAGGGGCCGGATACATAAAGATGCTTTTAACCCTTTCATGCATAGAGGTCACCTTAGTGGACAACTATCTACAAGACATTTCTTGCCTTTTTGTGTGTAAAATGCTTAAAAATCCTTATTATTGCATGAAATGGGTAAGAAGGAAAAATTAGAATGTTGATAAATTTGTATTTGTATTTGCTGAGTGAGGAAATAGAAGATCATTGTTGATTCATTACACTATTTCCTACTGGGGTACAAACATTAACCATGATATTAAGAGTAAAATGATACATTACTACTGTACATGGTTTAACATGATCAACTTGTCAAAAAAACGAGTTGAACGTATTACGTATTTCTGTCCTCGATACACTTCCCCAAGGTACCCCAATTTGGCCACTATAGCTGTGCAATTAAAAGATGTTATTGTGAAAGCCCTAATTAATATAGATTTCATAAAAGAGATTTATTTTCAATTCAGGGTTTTCAAAAATTGGAGGCGGCCGCCTCTGTCGAATTTCGTGCCGCCTCAGTTTCTCTCAAAAATGATGTCGGGTATCTTCACAAAAAACTCACAGACATTTATAACTGCAGTTGCGCCATTACGCCGCAAGGGCGACGCTGTTTTGCTATCGTCCCATGAGGCGCTGAAGAGTTGCACAAGAGCTAATGGGAGCGGTATTAGCTGTGTTTCAGGGCTTTTCAGTTGAATATTGTTTGTTTTGCATCCAAGTACGTTCAATTTCCTAAAAGATTTCTTAAATTAACGTTGCGTACATCATTGAATAATGTTTTAAGTAGGGATTCACCGATATGTGAATTTTGGCCGATAGCGATAACCGAGCATTCTTGAACACTGGAGGTCGATTATCGAAATATTTGCCGATATAGATTATCTAAATATTAATATGACATGTTCTGTTACTGAAGTTTTCTTTTTTCCACGAAAATCATGTAACAAGCCTGCTTTACACTAATGAAATCTTCCTAAACTTTTAAACTTTTCTGGAATAATGTTTCTTTAATAAACAAATTGAAGATGTTCTTCCAGAGCAACCCAGAAACGTGTTCTTAATAGCCACAAGTCTAACTGGTCTCAAGACAGAAAGCATTCAAACAGCAGTCGGCTTCAAACAATATGCTTTGTTTCCTAGTTTAAACACTCATAAATATCTACATACTACATTTATATTTAGGCATTTGGCAGACGCTTTTATCCAAAGCAACTTACATTGCTTTATCCTAAACATTTTACATAGGTATTTGCAATTCCCTGGGATCAAACCCACAACCTTGCATTGTTAACACAATGCTCTTACCACTGAGCTACATCAACAATGTTTTGCTAACAGCAGTGAGTGAATGATCATGACAGAAAGACAGTACTGTACTTGATTTTAACTGTTAACAGTGCAGAGTTCAACGTGGTGGAAATTATTCATAATGTTTCACCGACTGTGTAATATAGCGGCATAAATTTTATTATCGGCCAATACCGATTACAATTGATATAATTGATTAATATGCCGATACCGACATGGCTGATAATTTACTATTGATCCCTACTTTTAAGCTGTGCAGTAGGCAGGTTGAATCAGCTTTATACTGTACACAGCGAGTTTGCCAGTATGAACGCACATTTGAACGACTCCCAAACAAATGACTCCTTTGAACGATTCGTTTCAAATGTTGAAACTTTTCAGTCACAAGCGAATATAAAAATCTGTGAATCATTCAAAGCTCAGTAAACCATAAGAGAACACAAGATGTGAATGAGCTTTGCAGTTTTAGTAAGACTGGTTAATTTAGTTGAAAAGCATAGAAAGGTTTATCTGATGCAAAAACATTTCTGTTAGGTTGAATTAATGTTCAAATCCCTTCAAGTTTATTTATAATGCTCTTTTCGCAATGTGCATTGTTCCAAAGCAGCTTTACCGGAGCAAATAAGAAAAAACGGAAAAACACAGATAGGTAAAACACAGCACAGTGCATGATGTTTATAGAACAAGTAAGATCATTCTAAAAATAATATCTAATAAATAAATAATTAAATAAATAAATAAATGCAGTCTCCCGTTGAGCAAGCCAACACTGCCCTGCTGTGGTGATGTAATTTAAATTTAATTTTCACCTAACTTATTATGTTTTAATATGTAAAAATGTTAATGGTTTGGTAAAGCCACTTAAAGGCACTTGTCCGTGTGTGTACAAGAATGGATAGCATCACCTCCGCCTCATTTTGTGCCAGGAAAATGTTGCTGTCACACCATATAGGACACATTTACGGTATATCTGTCAACCACTTACAGAGCATGGCAGTAAGATAGGTTTGATCATCATTATATCATATGAAATTCATTAATTCACTCAACAATGAAAATTTCAATTTCCGTCACAATATTACCTGTCACGTTTTAAACAATCTTACTTTGAGATTTAAGACAACTGTGAGATTATCTTAATGACATTATTTACATTATTTACAAGTAAAAAATGTATACTATTAAAGGAGGAATGAATTAAAATTACAATTTTAACCCAAGCTATTTTTATTTAAGAGCGAATCGAGGTCACGCGAAAATCATGTAAGTGTCAGAACTGAAAACACCCTTGTTATTGAGATTTACATCTGTTATTGACACCAGGCCCAGCGAACGTCAGGTTCTGGAATGCACTTATAGAGTCTGGGAACGTGACGTCAGCAACACAATGCATGTTGGGAGTTGAGGTAACGGAGCTGCGGTAGACACTGTGTTGTAATGTGATTGTGTTAGCGTGACACCGTTAGCGAATAATGGAGGCTGTTTTGAAGTGTTTCAGTATTATTTCGGGTGCTGGGTGATGTCCATAAGTTACCGGGAGTCTCCCGTTTGTTTATTTATAATGGAAACTCCAATAACATTTGAGACCCGCGATCGCGGTTTTGTTCTGTTGGGGATCACTGGTTTCAAATGCAGACAGGTACGGTTAAACGCAACACAAGTGCAGGCTATACAAACTTTACACAAAGCCTTGCCATCACATCCGGGAAATAAGTCAGTAAATTTGAGTAAAATCATCCTGTGTGATTGGATCACATGAAATACTGATGTGGGGAGGTCATTTATAAATGATAGGAGGTCTCCAGATAATACTTATGCCCTGCGAAAACTGTGAATTGTGCTTCTGTGTAACCTAACAATTCGTCTATAAACAAATTCACAGAAGCCTCCAACTATGCAAACTGGTATCAAATAACAGCGGTGGGCGTTTACTTCCAAGTGTATTCAATGTGGCACTCCCATTAAAACCGAGCGTTTGCAGAGCTGGCCTCAAACATGGGTAGAAAATAGCCTATTACTTATTGATTTTGATTTATTTTATGTAAAAACCACAGGAACGTCATATAGACCTCATATACGTTACAGTATAAAACAATAAACAAGTACAGTTCATGGGACCTTTAAGATTAAACGTAAAGATGTTCGACAAGTTAAAAATAACTTTTTTATCTAAATGCGAATTTGAGAAAACAGTTCGTTAAGGACATTCTTGTTTTGTGAATCCCATCCCAGGTGTTTAACCCCCTCCTGCATGTGCCCTATCAACACTCCAGAAAACACCTCTTATTTCTTCTATCTAAACAGCCTTAAGAGGCTCATCTATCAAGCCCCAGCAATTAACAGCACAGCACCTCATCAGAATCACATGTGATTGCTCTAATCCAGTGGAAACAAGATTTTACCCCCACCCCTTTTCTTTCTTTCTCTTTTTTAATCTGTAATTGAAGCAGGGGCTGTTAGAGAATTACCTGATTAGGCAACTCCATTCAATGACTGGGCCGGGATGGCAAATCCATCTTGTAATAAAGCAGGAGATGGATTATGGCTTTTCTGCAGAGCAGGCAAACATGACTCTGACTGCCATTCACAGCTTCTTTTTGCAGCACAGAAATCCATTAGAGAGGCTGCTTATCTGCCAACTCTTGTACTTATATTATTCCCATCCGGAAAATAGAGAATTGTACAAATCTTTAGACCATTCTAGTTTTTTCACTTTTTTATGTCCTTTTCACCTGTTTAACGTCATAATATTTGTCTTCATCTATATGAACTTAAAGCAATTAAAACCAAAAGTAAAACCAATTATTCCACTTGCACAGATATGACATCATTACCTGTTTGCCACTGACACAGTTCACTTCATTCTGCACCACCTGACTGCTTTTTTTATCTTTGTATGAAATTTGAGGAAACCAAGAACAATATGAAGTTACATTTTATAATCATGAAATATCAATGTACAAGTATGTTCATCAGATCTTAATTTCACCACTAGATGCCCATGTAACCAATCAAAAACAGTATATTCACTAAATGAGAGGAACATTTCAGTGCTAGTTTTCATATGCCTGCTCCTTCACTTTCTGTCCTCTGTTCTTCTGTTCTCAATATCATATTTATATTCATCCTGATTCATCCTAATGCCTCGGTCATTATCTTAGTTCATTATATCCACACCCCCATATCTCCATGAATAAGTGATAGGTCAGTACATCCGGATGGGAACGAGAAAAAGATATTTGAGAAGTCCTGCAGACGTTTTAGGCAAACCAAATGATTCTCTAAATTGATTTTAAGATACTCCCGAGTCAGAAAATAGGTTAATGTTATCTTATTTCAATACAGCTGAAGTGAGGGTAAATTGTCTAGCTCAGTCATCATTTTCTTTGTGCGCTGGAATTTAAGCATATAATCACTGAAGATGGACATTTGTGATTCGCTTGCAGAATGAATGGAGGGTGAAATCCAAACTGCAGATTCGGCTTTGCACAGCAGGCCATGATTTCCAATGAATAAGAACGAGTTGATTTAAATGTATTCACACTGCCCAGAGGAACTCTTAGTGTCTCTGGTTTGATCTGTGATAGAAAGTTAAGTCTTTGCAAATCAAGAGTAACAGTAGGAAACGGACAGCTGGCAAGATCCAACAGAGACATGATCTTAATACCAGACTCCACATGACATGATCTGGATATCGGGCCTTTTGTTTTTAAAGAAACAAAGTATAGTTCATTGCTCACAACTGTTCTAAAAATCTCTCTTCAATGTACTTCAAATGCATTCAGGTAATAGTTGGCCTTTTTTGCTGCAATCCAATATACAGTTGTCAGCAGTGGCAGAGCCAGAGGGGTGTCCAAGGTGGCACTGAACACCCCTGACATCCAATTTGCCACCCTGGGAGTCACCCCAAAAGTTGATTTGCTACTTATGTTGATTGACATCAGATTTCACCTGATTTCCACATTAAACGAAACTTTTTTTTTGACGTGTGGCGGCAGTGCTTGCACATGACGTCATCGCAGCGCACACGAATGTCATGCAGGTCAGCGTTTATCTCTATCTTTACTTTGTTTAGAACGGAAAAGATGTTGTGCGATGGATCGTACAGCGCGAAATCTGATATTTCTTTTTAAAGACTGACAAACGATAGAAAAGATGCAAATGGATTGCTGCAATTTGCGAGACAAATGGAATATTAAAACGTAAACGCTTTCTAGCCATTTCAAGTTCAAGTTCAAGTCGGACTCAACCAGGTAAGTTTTTTGTTGAACCATTCCATCATAGTGTGATCTACCTACGATGTAACGTTACGCTTTCAAATGTTGCATAAATGTAAAGTTTTCCCAGCGTTTTCTAACCTTAGATAAAAATAAACATTGTTGGGAGAGGTCCCCTATTTCTTTGAACATTCTAAGCAGGCCAAGGCTACTTCATACAAACTTCAGAAGCATCGTGTTTTAAATAAGTATCACTTTTTAGCCTTGGCTTTCGGATTCCTAAACAACTTTTCATTGTGTAAGTTAACGTTAGGCTCCAATAACATGTTTTTCCATCTGTTGATGTTTTGTTTCATGTGAGCACATGGCCTGTTTGACAGCCTTTCATGTGCATTCTTGTCAATGTGGTGTGACCCCGCCCTTTTCATTACCTTGATACTTATATCATTATTGTTTCACTCTTCTCACCTGGTTTTGGTTATTGTTTTCTCTTTCTTTCCCATCCTGTTCCTCGTTGTGTTCTGATCTTCCCTTCAAATTCCCTGTGTTTCTCTTGTCCTGTGTCAGACCGTTTTCAAGGTCCCATGTCTTGTAATTGAATTCCTGCCTTGCACCTTCTGCGATTATTCCTAGTCCTGATCCCTTATAGTCTTGGTATTCCTGGCTCCCTAGCCTTGTTCCTAGTTTTTAGTTTAGTGTTTCTCTTTCCCGCAGCCCCATCACTAGTCCCCATTTCCCTTAGCCTCCGGTAGTAGTTCTCCCCTCTGCCCTGTTCCCCGTTGGCGCTCCAGATCTCCTATTGGTGACACCTCAAGTTCAATCAAA